>NC_086245.2:23373286-23670786 GCF_036321145.2 Pelmatolapia mariae | reverse complement strand
AAACATAGTGTGTTTTTTAAGGAAGAATTTTGGGAAGTCCTGCCCCCGTGTGAGATTATTTTGGGTTGGGTGTCAGTGCCAACGAGCGGACTAAGCTGCATACATTTGTCTCAAGAAAGTTGTGGCTACATTTGTGTCAAACTGCGTGCACCTCATCTCTGCTCATTCAGCTACTCTATGTGTCATCAGGTCTCAAATTTCCTAGCAACTAATTTCCTAATGGCTTATACAGAAATTTAAATTGTTAACTACTCTAATTGTAAAGGTCTCTTGAACACACCAGGTGCCTTCTTTCCTGATGAGTTCATGTCCACATGGCCACAGATAAAAATACTATTGAACCTGGCTGGCTTTATATGATCTGTTTCACCTGTTACAATTTCACTTTTTCCACAACAAACTTTCCAGTTTATTAAAATAATAATAAATACCTTTACTGACTGATATATATGGAGCGACTAGCAAGGGTGGCAGAATTTAAGAATTTAATCGCTCACAACGAAGCTACAATACCTTCTATCACCAGTAGCTCTTTTTAAGTTGTTTTTCTTTTTGATTTTGAACCCTAATGCTGCCATAAATAATATACGCTAGTGACAGGTTAGTGTAAAAAATAGACATTCTGCTGAAACCTTGACTTCAGCATATCAACTTTAAAAGCCTGTGTCTTTTAATACTTCCTACCCCTCGCAAGTGCCATTGTGCTGATATTTTCAAGACTGCTTACTTGAAGTGTCACTGGTTCTAATGTTTCGGCTGATCAGACTATTAGACTTGTGTAAGCCATGTGTCAGAATGATATGTGTTTTGGTTAAATTTGATTTGAAGGCAACCCTGTTCTGTCTGCTGTTTAGTGTTCTTGCAGAGTAGCGCGGTGCTGACAGTGGTGAGGAAGACATACTGTAGAGTGGCCTTTCTTCCTCTTACCTCATCTCTCTCTTCGCTCCCTCTCCCTCTCCATAGGAGAAGAGCAGATGCGTAGGCAGCACTAAAGCAGCAGCTGATTGTGTTTGTGATGTTTATCGCTCCCCTAGCTGCTGAAGATTTACAGTAAATATCTCCTTTATTGCTCACACCGGGCTCTGCATTTGCACCGGTGCACCGGTTCCCCTCCTATATAGCTTTGGCCACCCACAGTCAACTCGAGGCCTGTTAACTACAGCTTGCATCGTCTGCCTTATGCAGATCTGGCTTTAAAAGAGCCCTCCTGCATGGACGTCATGTCATTAATAGCAGAAACTTGCAGTGAATCGTAAAATCCTGACGATTTTAGCTGTAATTATAGGAGCAATCTCTTTTTTATCCCCTGCAAACAAACTTTGTGGCAAAAATCCAGGTGAAATTATCATATTGTTGTTCCTCATTGATTGGCTGGCGTGTGGGTGGAGGGGAATGGAACCATTGCCTCCGTTGCTGGATAGCTTGCATTTGAAATCATGTTATTTGTATTCAGGGAAGGAGTGAACTTTAACCACAATTTGCACATAGAAACGAAATCCTGCTCTCACTTGGGCCTTTTGTGAAGTGACACATGGAACTGGAGCAGAAAGCAGATGAAAAAGTTGTTAAAGCTTGTGTATGTGTGGGCAAGGCCAAGAGGGCAGACGCTTTTTAATTATTATGAACATTGCTTTTGTTTTTCTTCTTTTATGTGAATAAGTATATTCTAATGTAATAAATAATCTCATGTTTTGTGTCACATGGATTTTTTAAATCTATTTGATGTAAAAATGTCTATGAACCACTGAATTACAGTAGCTGATGTTGGAAAGAGGAGTGACTGAGGGTTTTATGATAAGATCAAGGTGCTCATCTTCCTTTTGGCATTTGTTCAAGGTAGCTTTTTTTTTCATCATGGATCAACCATGTTTTCATTTCATGCTTGTAGCCACGCTTCTGATTCACCATTACCATCTCAGCCAGTCTGTTATCATACCTCATGGAGCACAGGGGTGAGTTGGGTAGGAAGGTGAAGGGTTGTTCACATAAATGTGAATGATACGGAAACTATCCGTCCTGGGGTGGAAGAGAAATGGTAGGTTTCCTTGATTGAAAAGAGGATGTGAGTTGATGGAGGGATGAAGCGATAAAGAAAAAAATGCAAGTTGTGAGAAGAGGGGCGTGATGGAACACACGGCCTTCCTGGAGTCCGGGTCAGCCGCTGAACTCCTAAAGCACCCGTTTGATCGTGATGTGTCAAGGATGTGGGAAGAGAGAGAGAGCGAAGGCAGGGAGAGCTGGGGAGAAAGATGGCACAACAGCCAGAAAAAAAAAAGCTCATCGTTTGGCACCAGATTGAGTGATCTGTTTCGGGAACTGGTGAGCATGTGTGTGTGTTTATGTGCGTGCTTGTGTGTGTGTGGGTGTGTGTGTCTTAACTCCATTTCATGCGCTGTCTCTCACCCATCACTCCTTATGGGTATGTGGTGTATTGCTTAGCCCATGGATTTGACGGACAGCACATCAGTGAGCTGCATTGATCTGGTGGGGAAGGGGTTTGGTGGGAAGACGTGGGCGGAGGGAGGAGGGAGTTGGAGTTTGGTGTCACAGACAGAGAGATGGAGGATAGTATCAGACATGCAATCTCACAGCCAGGGACCCTGGCGAGGAGGGATAGGTCGGGGCCATCCATCTCTCTGCATTACCCTCAGCCACAAGGACATTAAGCCAGAGGGATAAGGGTCTGTCTGGGGGTGTTTAAAGCTATGCCTGGTTATCTCTCTGCGGGGACCACAAGGCTAGAAGCCAGTGTTACACCCAGGCAGATGGTCACTTTTCCTTGAAGTCTGTGAAAGTATGAGAGATGCAGAGGTCAAGTGCACAGTCGCACGGTTTATATGTGCTCTTCTAAGTTTCGGTGGGCTCTCTTATCCCCACTTTTATGCTTGAACAATGTTTTTAAGATCAATACTTTTTGTCAAGTTTTTAAAGTTAAGGAAGTGAGTGTAACCAGTCTCTGAGCTGTCTACGGTCAAATATCTATGACTAACACTATGGTCAAATAAAAACAAGTGTGTCTTCCCACAGTCAAATCCTGTTAGAGTGAAAAGCTAAAGTAACTGTAATAGAGGGAAAATTTATAAAAGAGAGGGGACAATTTTTAAAAGTATTTTGGGTTACATTCAATAAGAATAATGATGATTATCATTGTCATTAAGCAGACCAGTGCGCATTTTTGTTCCACTTCCCTAGAAAATCCACAGAACTTTGATTTATCACCATACTTACCATCTGCTTCCTGCATACTTGGACATTTCTCAGTGGAGTGAAGGTTGTTTGGGCCTCACGCGAACAGTCGACTAGCAGCACTGTTATAGCACACAGGAGAGAGTTTAGAGACCTCACAGAATCCATACATCAGGTGTGGCTTGTTCACTCTTTCTGCAGTGTTAATGACATGCTCACACATGTAGTTTTAGGAGAGTAAATCCAACAAAATGAAAGGTGGAGGTGGGGAGAAGGAAAGATGGGGCTAAATACTGAAAAATAACTTCAAGTCATTCTGTGTGTCAACTACACACATATACACATATCTATTTAGAGCACTTATATTCAGTAGAAAGAGTTTTATTTTCTATTCCTGTATTTTTTGTGAATAGTGAGATTGCTTTCTTTGCTTTTCTTTGCACCGAATGGGACAACATGTAATTTCATTGAGCTTGTGGCATAATCACTGATTGGGGCCTTCTTATGTGGAGTCTGCAAATTCTCCCTGTGTGTGGGCTCTTACTGGGTACTCCAACTTCCTCCCAATCCAGTAAGGTTGGATCTAGGTTAGGTATATAAAAAACTCAACAAATACTTGTTGTGAATGGTGTCTGTCTCTCTGTGTTAGCTCTGCAATAGACTAGCAACCTAACCTGCCTCTTGCTCAGTGACAGATGGGATAGGGTCCAGCCCCCAAGTCACCCTTAACGGGCTAAGTAATTGAGAAAATGAATGGATGAATGCATATTTATATCATTTTAAAACCCACATAATCATTTAAATCATTTTGTTGTTGATTTTCTTGCACAGCTTGTACACTTGTGCAGTCTTCCCACAATGACTCATATTCTGAGTGTAAATCTGACCAAATGCACAACAAACAACTCCTGTTCTAAAACGTTCTATACAAAAATTTATATAGAACATATTGCTTTAGTATCATTTAAGTCAAAGCTTTTTCTAAGCTAAGCATAAAGCTAGAAATCTGATATCATGACAGCTTCAATCATCACAATAGGATGGAGTCAAATTCCCAGCATTATTATAGCAACTGCTATTTTGCCTTGAATCACATTTACGGCAGTCTAGAACACAATAGTGCTTAAAAAAAGGGAGAAGAGAACAAGAAATACTTAAAAAAAGAGCAATAAAAGTTCACATGAGCAGGTTTGACTTTGAAACTTGTCTGTGGGGGAACAGCCTCATAACTAATGAGTCCTTCAAATACTTTAGCCAGCAACAGAGTAGCATGATGAATGGAATTGTAGCTTGGGAACTTACTGACTCATCTGGACACTAACATTTAGCTCAACTTATGGTGTCGTTGTGTGTGTAGGTGGGAAAAAGTTGTATAACCTCTAACTCTCATTTGCCACTTGGAAGCAAAAATCAGCTTCACACTTGTAGGTCTTCTCAGCTGACACAGAGAGTATGTAGACAAATGTGGTGTCCCTGTTACAAATGAGTCTGAAGCTAGTATGCTGCCATGAGAGAGAGATAAAAAAGGACGAGGATTTGGGTGTCTAGGTACACCGTGTTTTTCAGTCTAAAAGAAAAGTCTGTTGGCCCTTGATGGTTGGCTGGATGCCCTCCTGTTGCCGTGTTTCACCAATCAATATTTAATGCTATCAAGCTGATTAACAGACACAGATAGGCAACATTCAGCTGCCTGTGAGAACACCCACAAATGAGTGTATGTTCAAGAGAGAAGGTAAACACAAAAGCCTTCACTATCATCCTCCTTTTTATGAGAAGCAAAACGCAAGTTTAAGTTGCTGGTGTAGCTGCTCATGAATGAGCTTTGCCGGAAGTCATTTTCCAGACATTAGCACACATTCACGATTGCCACATTTTCACTTCTCTTGCTAAAGCTTTTTTGCAATTAGACCTAAATCACGTGAATTGCGTCTCCATTGTTCGATGCTAAATGGTTGGTTTAATCTGGACAGAAGTATGAACTGAGCGCAGCTTTTTCTCGTACATCTAAAATGATCTGCATAATAAGCATCCCAATGTCACTTTCTGAGAATATTGAGATGCTCATAATAACCAACAGATGTTCAGTCTGTGTTAATTGTGATTATAAAAGTTACAATGGAACAGAGGAAGCAGATGACCTTTTTATTTAGTGAACAATAAAAAAAAAACACCGGGATAAATCTTGTGGCATGCTGTTCTCCTGGGTTACTGGGATGTACTGTTGAGTTACAGATAATTTACCAGCAGATTGGATTTTTTTTAAAGGCCCAGCTGGTAACGAATGGGTAAGGGAGACACTGACTTTTTTGTGTGTGTGTAAATCCATCTCTGACGCCTAGTGGTCACATTTTTGGCAGCTTTGATAACAAACCAGTGGGTCACAGAGCAGTTTCAGAACTCTTGTTTTATGGTTCTGTTTATCGTACTTATCGGCAGTGAAACAACGCAGTTCTCAAAGCGCCGTTCCCTTTCAGTGAGAGCTGCTCTCTTTCAGATACACAAGCGAGCACCCTGACATGCAAATGCACGAGTGTGCCCCGCATTCATTCACATACACAAGCTACATGCACCCACTGTGAGACCAATGAGGGGAACAGCAGCCCATCCATTCCATTTCATGGTGAAGCCTGCTGGCTGTGAAGGCAGTGTGTGTTCACGTTGGTAAGTACCTTATTGGCAATTTTTGTGTTTTTGTCCTTGCAGTGAGTTTGTGTACGCCTGCTGGGTGTCTTTACTTACATCACTGTGTCTCAGTATGCATATGTAGATGCAGCTGCCTTTGTAACGCAGCTCAGCGCTGTGTGATCCAGAGTGTGTTAGAGCTTTGGTAAACTTTCATAGCAAAACAGGGTGATAGTGGGGTTTCAAGAGGCCCCAACAAAGGCAGCATCAAACCTTCTTGGTAGGTGGATGTGTTGTTTGAGCGAAGCAGGCAGCCACGACTGAAAGAAACACCATGCACGGTGCGCGCGCGTGTGCATATTCATGCACGAGTTCTGCTGTTTGCCCTCAAAGCACCGAGGATCTCTGCCGTGTCAATAACAATGAGAGCAGCCAAGATTTTAATGGAAATATAATCTCTTTCCTGTTTGTTCTTTCTCTGGCACACAATGTATTTAGTGCGCCTGCTGCAACTCAGCACAGAGAGAAGCGAGGGGTGAAAAGGGAAGCTGAAATTGATCAGCTAAAGGACAGCTTGTTAGTGAGAGAAAAGAACAGGTAAGAGGGGGAACAAGTGATATGATGGAAGCAGAGATGGTCCTGATCTTGTTGGGGCCTTAAGCAATATCCTACTTAGGAACCTTCCTAACTGACCTATGAGCCGTGTAGACCATTTACTCCAGCCACAGAAAAGCGCTTGTTCCATCTAGGAATGAGCATCTATACAGAACATAATGGGGTGAAAACAATACTCTGTATAATGTTAAGATAAGTAAATAGTAACATTAACATGCAGTTATTAAGATGTTGTAAACATATTTAGTGTATAAAAAAAGCAGAAAATATAGTGTAACTGAGCTTTGGCTTTGCTCCCTGCTAATTTGTTCAAGCAGCTTTGTCTATACAGTGTAAGCATAATCCCATAGGCTATGGCTGGGTTTGTGTTAGCGTTTGCTGAGGCTGGATGTGAATCAGCTGAGTCTGATTGTACTAGGTAATGATCCAGTATCTCCTCTACCGACAAACCTACACGTCAAATACATAATCACAGACAGCAATATTATTAATCATAACTTGTCATCAGATAAGACTAACCTAACTGTGAATTTCTACTTTTTTACAATAATTATTAAATAATGCTATTTCTAAGTTTCTCTTTTTCAGATATTTTAATTATTAAGTACTTTGTAACAAATAAATAGCAGCAGTATTCTCTGCTGCCTCTCTGGTGAGCCGCTCTTAACTTTAAACTCCTAGACTGACTTCAACCAAGGATGAATAGAAGAACAAGGTATACTGTCACTAGCTGCAGGCCAAGATGGTGGAAAAAGAGTTTGTCTGGCTGCAGTTTCCCTCTAAAGAAGCTTCTGAATAATAGTGAAGGTTGCCATAATAAAAACCTGGCCAATTAGCCAGCTACACAAGACACAAAAAGCCCAAGTTAGCTGGTTAGCGATGAATACGCTTTTAAAATAAAAGTGAGGGTATTGTTGTAAATCAGTCACGTGGTGTTGCTGTTTCAGACCAATGAAAAAAAAAATCTAAAGTGAGCCAAATTTATTTGGATGCCCCATAACATACCAGGATGCCCTGCCAAAGTACTCTACTATATCTATGGGAAACACTGCTGTACTGTGTCAGACATATAAGAGCTAAACACTGTCCTGTCATATGCACACCTTTACCAAGCTGCAGTTAATGAACACCATTGGATAGTTTATCACACACTGTAGAGATGTTTTTCACTTTCATTAATCACAAAGTTGTAGAAAACAGCATGATGGGAATTAGTAAGCAAGCAACAACACACAGGCCAAGAACTGCACTGCCCATCTAAGGCTCCACCTACAGAGTGGTCAGTGAAGCTCATCCCTGCTAGCAAACCACTGCAGCCTCCAGTAGTTGGTGTATTCTACACCAACTACTGGAGACTCCTGTCCTGTCTGGCAGCTTTTGCAAAGAGAATTATGATCTGAATGTGCTGTTGTGCCAAACACATTTTGCTTTTCCAAGATCAGCTCTATAAATTCTCTATAGGCTCCTCTTGTCCAGGTGTTTCTTTTATTTGTTTATTTCTTCTTTCTATTTGTGTTATTACATTATATTTCTGGTACACAGTATGACAATGTCCAAGGCAGGACAGGCAAGAAATAAAATGGGGAGGGAAAAAATAGGGAAGAATTAATAAAAGGATAGAGTACAAATAGAAATCCACAATATTTTGCCAACTGCTGCACCGGTAAGAAAAATAAACATACAACACCTGGAAACCTGGAACACAAAAAGTCAGCAATGCACAGATACATAAATCAACAATCTTCTTGTGGTGTGTAAGTGTGAGAGAGAAAGCGAGAGAGAGCAAGCGAGAAATTGTCGAGTGTGTATATGTCTTTGTCAAAAAAAGGTACCTGAAAATGAGGGTGGAAAGCCGCAATTACCCCTCCCCCGGAGCCAGAGGCAGATAGAGATGGAGAACCGGCCAAAGTCTGGGAGTCCCAGACGCCCAGGGGCAATGGGCATCCTGGAGATCAGGGTCCAAGGGCTCCAGGTGCCCAAGAACTGTCCAGTACCCAGCCACCCCAGACCACCAAGGGGTTGCATGTTGCACATTTTGAAGGATGAACCGTTACAGCAGTAAGGCACTGCTTTTTCTTTGAAGTCTAACAGTCTGTATTTCTTGTTTGTGGTGTACTTTTAGTTTTACTACTCCTCTGTGTTTAGTTGTGCGTGTCTGCAGACAAACTAAAGGAGACGGTGACCAAAGCAATTCCAAGGAGGCTTTTGGTGCAGCAAGCTCTTTGATACCAGTTTCTCCCAAAGATATCCCAGCAGCATTTTTTCCTGGTGATCAGAGGTTGCTAGGGGGTCTCTGGGCCTGTGCAACTGAGGCCTAAGAAGAGGGAGAAGTCTGACTGACATGTGACAATGACATGAAAGTGTGAGGTGACCCTCAAGTAAACCTATATTTACACTTAGCCCCTGAGGCAGCTGATTTACAGAATAAACAACTCATGTAATAATCATTAGGTTCAAGATGATGCTAGAGAATTACAGCGAATTGTGTTTAAATTTTTCTCTCTGGAAGAAAGGTTTATGTGTAAGGAGACTAGAATAGAACCCATAAGCATCCAGTTCATGTCTGACTGTCTTGACATTATATTTCACACTATCCCAGCTTGTCCACTTTCACCTCTTCACAAATGCTTTTATTATGGCATTGCACCCTTCACTATGTGACACACATACTCATACCAGTAGAACCAATGATCCTTTCCTTGGCCTCTGCGATACCAAAGACCTCTTTGCCAGGAGATAACGAGTTCCTCTAGAAGAGTGAGAGAGACAGGGTAGAAGTGAGATACAGAGAGATGAGGCCACTGATAGGGGGGAGAGAAATAACACTCAGCAGTGCATGACTCCCCCAGTCTTCCTGTGACTAATAATGTTGTCCTTAAGGTGGCATGGGGTATTCTTCCTTTAGTTTGTCTTCCTTCCTTTCTTCCGCTCGCCCAAGGATGTGCTCTGTAGTGTGCAGGTGTGTGTGTGTGTGTGTGTGTGTGTGAGTCAGTATTTATTCTCCATCTGAGCATTTCCCTGGAAACTTTAAGTGAAATAATTTAATAAATAGAATAATAATAGTAATTGATAAAATACACATTTTTACCACATAGATAAGTTAATTATTTTGCTTCTCTTAGTCTAGTCTTCTCTTAGATTCTCCTAGTCCAATAAATGACTAAAGACTTTTTGCAACTCATGTCAGATGTGTTGATTGGGCTGTTACCATTACTAGACTATCATTCTAGTTGATGTGCTTGGGGCAGATTGTAAGTGGGGAAGCAATAAAATTTACTAGATGGTTCGATCCCTGTGATACTGAAGCTACACAGGGTCATCAGTACTTTAGAAAGAGTGAGTCTTTTAAAGGCAGGCCAGAATTACACGTTTTAGAACTCATCATTCTATCATTTATCAGTCATAACAGCTACAAATAACATACTACATTGTTGGTCATACTCTGCAGTAAACCTCTGCTTCACTGTGCTGTATTTTCTCTGGACTCTGGCTCATAAAAAAAACGCTTCACTTCTGACAACTGGTTATAAAATCTGAGGAAATCAATAATGTCATCTGTGCGTATATACTGCAAAATCAGTTTGGGTGTCTGAAGTGCCATCCTCAACTCTGATAGCTGACTGAGCTGCAGTGATGCCCCTGATTGAGTCTCTCTGGAGGCACAGAGAGGAATGTAAAACATCTTTCCATGTTTTGGTATTCTGCCATCAGCTAAAACCGAAATGCAAGGACTGAGCAAACTAAGCTTGCTACACCGAAACAGGAAGCAACAGAAAGTATAGACATGTTTATTTCATTAAAATGAAGTGAAATACCTATATCATCAAATCGTAAAACAGGAATCTTAGTCAACACAATCTCCAGGGAGATGTGATATGGGAGTTCCATTAACAGATGAAAACAGAACACAAATGGGCTGAAATTGTAATTTTCCACTCACAACAGTGACAGGATGTCTTGGATATATTTTTTCTGCTTTGAATACTAATGTACAGCAGGGACGAGCCGTTTCCGACTAGCAGTGAGAAGTACACTTCAGAACATATGTGGGATTTCGCAATTTGTAGTCGTGCTTGTGCTTCAGATAAACATTAAATCACATAACATAAAGCAGCCTCCTCATAGATTGCTCATTCGGGGGGCCTCGAGGAGTAAAACCTTGACTTGAACTGTTTGAAGTCAGCAGAGTTTATCTTACTCTTCTGTACCTATAATTAGTCCTTGGGGGGTAAATAAACTCAGCTGCTTGTGATTCTCTGGTTGTTATGCTAAACTGTAAGTAGAATACAGTAAAAAACTCTCCACCAACATTAGAGTCCCTGCAGCTGCTAAAATCAACCTTACCTTCCTACTTACAGAGCGTGAGAGAGCTACAACCAGCGTGGCTATGTCATGGGGGTTATGTTCACCTTGGCTAATGCCAAGATGGACATAAGTGACGTTCACTCACTCATCAACCTGTATTGGACTCTTTTCACAAAGTTTTACAGCCTCCTGCAGAGTAAATAGACATGGAAGTGTGGCATATTGATAGCTGAGGTAAACAGCGGACTGACTGGCTGTATGAACTGATGAACGCCAGCCAGAGTGCTTGAGGGGACTCGTGGGTAAAAACAGGAAATATCACAAATATCACAAAATAGTTTTATTCCTGATTTATTGTTGATGTTATTCAAACATCCATCCATCCATTCGCTTCTGCTTATCCTTCTCAGGGTAAGGATAAGCGCTGGAGCCTATCCCAGCTGTCATAGGGCGAGAGGCGGGGTACACCCTGGACAGGTCGCCAGTCCGTGTTATTCAAACATGTTAGGATATATTGTTTGCAAAACACTAGTAGAAACACCCTGGCCACCCACGGCCATTATGGGGAAACTCAAAGTGGCCAGCCGTGGCTGTTATGTGTTTGGTTTACAAAACATCAAGGATACACTGCTCATAAAACTTGAGGCTTCAAATTTTCAGTCCACTCACCTATGGTAGTATCATTGTGCCATCACCGTAGAGTATATACTGAATCTGTCAAATAAGTCAGCCCCTCTGCCCTGCAACCACTGTAATCGTCTCATGCTGGCCCTGGATGTTTAAAGCACTTTTTATTTAGCTGCACTGGCAGAGCCAGAGGCTACAACCACTTCATTTATACCACCTATGATATCCTCTGTTTTCACAGGGTCAAGACTTGGGTAGAGCCCCTGAGAACAGAGTTTTCCTTTTTGTCTTTAACATGCTTTTTTCTGCTTTTAAATCATCTACCCTTCTGAGACAGTAGGTCCAAGGGAAATCAGATTCTGTGAATTGGTTTTCAAATCTCCTCTGTCCTCAGGCAATAAAAATTACAAAGAACCACCAGATGGTACTACTAGAAGAAGAAGTGTCTAAAGCCCTGGCAAGGTTACCATTTTGATTGCATTAATACAGACTTTCATCGAAATAGGCCACCACTCAATGTCACTCTTAAGCTTTCAAGTGTTTCGGAGAAAAAGAGCGTCAAGGTAAGAGATTACTTGAGGTATGACTCTACAACGTTGCCATTTTAGCAATGTTCCTGGTAGTTTTCCTCTTACCATATATATTTTACTATATGGTAGAGCTCTGATGGTATTTTATTATAAAATGTGGTCACATCTAACGGCTACACCAGTGCTCTTTTCAGTAATCTCTTACATTGAAGGTAAGAGAACTTGTACTTAGTCAAATCGTATAACCTCCTTTACCTTGAAAAACCTCCGATAGACATTTGATGTAGCTGTTGATAAGACGTGCCCAATGGTAAGGAGGAACTCACGGCCATTTCTCTATAAAACTGCTTCAGTTCATCAATATTTAAGACATGTCTTGAGTTAAACATCTGTCAAGTCATGACACAGCATCTCAGGTTAAAGTACGAAGTTTTTCTTTCCTGTTTCAATGCCTGAATTTTTTAACGATTGTGTTGTTGTGATTTAAGTTATTGTCTGTTGCTTCAACCAACCTCTCTAAAGCTCGAGGTCATGGACTGATGCCCTGACATTCTCCTGTTAAATTTATATATGCAATTTGGAATTCAGTGTTCTCTCAATGAGCCTTGTGATAGACTGGCAACTTACCCTCTCTCTCACCCTTTGCCAGCTGGGATAGGGTCCAGTCCCTCAGTGACCTTCAACTGGTTAAGTTGTTAAGAAAATGAATGGATGGGAAACTAGAATTAAATGCTATTATCACTGGGAAGAGTTGTCCAAAATCTGTCACAAGGGAATAAGCAGTTAATTGTGGAATGGATAACAGAACATTTCCTGTAATTTTACAACTTTATTTCTTAACATTTAAGCTCCAAAAGTTATTTATTCATCTATGACATCAGCAGTTCCTTATTACTGAGACATACCATTGAAATTACACATCTTGATCTTATATTATCTTAAGCAGTCACAATGTGAAATAATTCTACTAATTCTAATTTTACTGTTCTATGCTATGGTGTGCTGGGGGAGCAGCACAGCAAAGAAGGACTCATCCAGGCTGGAAAAACTGATCGGGAAGGCTGGCTCTGTGGTCGGCATGAAGCTGGACACTCTGGAGACAGTGGCAGGGAAAAGGACACTAAAGAAACTGCTGGACATTATGGACAATGCTGGGCATCCTCTGCACACGGCCATAAACAACCAGAGGAGTCTGTTCAGTGACAGGTTGCTTCTCCCAAAGTCAAGAACCAACAGACTTAAAAACTCCTTTGTCCCATCAAACTGTTTAACTCCTCTCTGGAGGGGAGAGGGAGGGGAAACAGGAGGACAAAGGAGGGGGGAACAACTAAGCTGTAGTGCCTTTTCACTGTGCAGTACTTTTTGTTAATATCCATCAGTGCAATAGACTCACAATACTTGAAACGTGCAATTCCCTTGTATTCTTATTCCTATTTATTCTATTTATCCCTTTTGTATACTCTGTATTTATATATGTCTCTGTATTTATATATGTGTATATATGGTATGTTTCTGCTCACATTCTGTAACTTCTGTCGGTGCTGTGCTATTGGAAACCGAATTTCCTGGAGGAACCCACCCGAGGGATTAATGAAGTTTTATCTAATCTAATCTAATCTAATTCAATTCAATTTCATTTATATATTGCCAAATCACAGTAACACTCCCCTCAAGATGCTTTATATATATTGTAAAGTAAAGACCCTATAATAACCCTACAGTATGGAGAAAACCCCAACAATCAGATGACCCCCTATAAAAAAAAGCAGCTGGTGACGGCAAAATGTGTTTCTGGCCTTGTGCAGTTATTAACACTTCTAACATGAAGAGTGTGATTCAGCCCTGATTCACATGTACAAATAGCTCTCAACTCCAAGCGGCTTTGGAGACCTTCACATAGTCTACATTTTTCAGCATGGAGTAAATGATTACTCAGAGTGTAAATTAAAGATGTGAACGTTAATAAGCTGTATATAATTGTGACTGAAATAAAAACCAGGTCCAGTTTTAGGAATTGTTAAGGTTTACATATTTGTTTCTTTTTGTTGTTGTAAATGTCTGTTTTCACAGGCAGTCATTTATTTAAATTATGTAACTATAGGGCCTTAATGAGCCTTAATGTTTTGAATAGCTCTGCTTGCTTATGCAACTCTCAGTTTTCTTGTAAGCAAAGCTTTCTAAGAGGTTTCATATTCATATTTTAATTTTAGAATGTCCTTACAGGATAAATTAGCACTGAGTCAGAGTCGGGGCAGATGTGCCTTTCTTTCTGTGGCACTCTAAATCATGTTGAATGCTGGAAGATGCATGGGGGCGTGGCCAGAAGTGAAACATACTTGAAAAGTCAGTCCATAAAAACTGTGCCTTTGTGATTTTAAAGCAGTAGGATCTTGACAGACATACTAAAATCCAGCTCTAACATTAAATTCATGGTGTTGTGATATTTATGTAAGGTCAGGGATGATGTTAATGATGTCCAAGTAAGGTTGTAAGTTTTTTTGCGTGGTCAGGGACCAGAAGGCCAACTGCTTTACTATGCTTTTTCAATGCACTTCTATTTTCAACATGTCCTTTTGAGATTTTAAAGATACTGCATTTTAAACCCTAACTTAGTTCAACATCATTTTTTAGCTCCCTATCTTGTGTTCATCTCACCCAAACAGTCATTCACTATTTGGTCACTATTTTCTCCTGCTGTCTGATAGAAATAACGCATGTGCATCTATATCTACATGTTTGAAGGATTTTACTATGTTTTTGACAGTAGATGACTTTTAAATATCCAGTGGAGGAATGGATGATAACAAGATTCTGCAAAGTGGTGAGTTTCCACGTTTGAATTCAAAAGAAGGGAGTCACTTAAAAAATTCAAAGGGGGAAAAGTTTTCCAGGGCCAGTTTTATGCAGACTTGTGCTTCCATAGCAACGACTGCATTCGGCTGCATGTACACTGTTACTGCTGGCTTCAAAGCTTTATGCGTGATAGTGGCATTTGAGACATTCTTGGCTGCAATATACAGGTTTGAAATGTCACAAAATGAGGGGCTGTTGTAATTTACTGCGAGGAAAGTAAGAAAATTGTAAATGCAAGCACTCACTGCACTGCTCTGACTTTGATTACTTCAGAATAAAGCAGAATATCTTATATGCATTCTGTGTTCACACATTTAAGTGGGATCAAAATTTGATTTCAGTTTCTCTCCTTTGAGAACTTGTCCTTACAGCAAGGATACATACTTTTGGAGTAAAAGTAACTTAATAACTCTGTGACTTACTTACATCAAATATCTATGGCGTCATATTACAGTGGTAAAACTGTGTTTTAAAAAAGTTTCTTTTTTTTGTTTTTGTGTGTGAGTTTACAACACAAAGATTGAGAGAAATGAAAAATGCATGACTTAGATGGACTGATTCAATAATATGGCACTTTGCTTCTTCCTTAAGATGTTCAATTCTGGCTCATTTCTTGATACTGTCTACGTGACATGCAGTCTTGATCTGAGAGTCGTTTTGTTAATAAAGGAGGAAGTGCTGTGTCTGCACAGGCCTTTGATACTAGCTGCAGGCAACTCTCTCTCCTGAGTGAGGAATTAATAATATAATGGAAGATCCAAGTGGAGAGGGAACAAATGTGTCACTGTTAAAGCTTTAAGGAGGTCTGTGGTGATACCGCCCACCTACAAGTTGTTCAGGTTTGCTGCAATTTGTGTGCAAAGTAGTTTTCTCACAAACATCCTGTTAAACGCTGGAGGCCACACACCCAATGACCAGTGTCCACATGTGGCCACTTCCCCTGATCACCTCAAGTGTGTATTTAAGTCTTTTGTCTCTTACTGCTCATAGTCAGGTTGTCTCCTTATGGTCGCCCCATGTACTCACAGTCATAGTTAGAGTCACAGTTAAAATCATAGTTTAGTCCACAGTTTAAGTCATTGTTAGAATCATAGTTAAAGTTATAGTCAGAGTCGTAGTCTGGTCTTAGTTGTTGCTTTTTGGTTTTATACATACACACACATCCACAAATGTGCAATAATCTTTCTGGCACCGTTGTATTTTTCACTCTGTTGTATATAGCATTTGTATTCTATTTTTATCCTATTGTATATTTTATTCTATTTTATTCTACTGTATATAGTATTCTATTTTTATTCTATTCTGTACAGTTGTGTACTGTATTTATTCTTATTTTATTTTATTCTAAGTGTCCTTCATAACTTTTGCACTGTCCACTTCCTGCTGTGACAAAACAAATTTCCCACGTGTGGGACTAATAAAGGTCATCTTATCTTATCTTATCTTATCTTATCTTATCTTATAATTCATGTATCAGCCCAAATAAAGGCTGGCTTTTGTTTTGCAATCATAGCACCGTCTTCCTCAGTATCTGCTTTTGGGTCCTCTTCCTCCCTCCCTCCACACGGTCTGCCAGTACAGATCGTGAGATGTAGGTCATAATGTAAACCAAAACTAATGACAAGATGTTTTAGATGCAAGTTATATTGTTCAATTAAAAAAAGCCTTTAAAAAATCAAACTGTAATTAATAAAACCAATGAAAGTCTAAGAAAACAAAGGAATCAATAGCTTTTATAAACTATCCACTTTGAGAGAAGCTCACAGCAAGCGAGTAAAGTCACTGTAAGTGGGTAGCCACTTTCTGAAATGTAGTGACAGTCAAAAATCAAAAAAAATTGATTAGTGGATGCATATAGCAATCACTCTGAAAACACGGGGGAAGAAAATGATCCACTGTCTGTCTGAGGCTTCCTTTTCTGTAACGACTGATCAAAACAAAGCCATTAAAAAGATTTTGATCGCTGCCTCTCTGCCACTGAAAATGATCCACACTGAAGCGCAAGCACAGAGTTTTAGTGGAACTTTAATCAGAAAGACACAAGTTAAAATCAGCTACAGTGTAACTTAGTGCCCATCCAAGATGACAAAAAATAGCTCTTTCTTATAGAGAGTCTGACAACAAGTGACGCAGTGTACGGCTCTGTCTTTTAAAGTCAACATCCAGGTGAAGGAACTTGTTAATTCATATTGTGAATTAACAAATTGCCTTTGTTTATTTCCTAAACAGAGGTCCCTTTGCTCTTGAATATATTTTAGCACTGGTAGTAATGACTGAAAAAGTTCTTGGACTGATACAGTTAGTCCAAAAGTATTTGCAAACATATGTTCCACATGGAATAAGGAACAAAGAAAGCCTGAAGTCTGCTGTAAGTAGGCTGGGTTAGTCCAGACTTTGGCTCAGACTTTGTCTTTGTTTTTATACTTAAATATGCCAGCACCAGATGTATGTGGGTTTCCTTTTATTTTCCACAACCCACAAAAAATATCCACAAAGTCCAGTATTATCCACAACAAGGCAAGTACTGATTATCTGTCTTTGCTGGAGTGTCCCTGCAGAAACATGCATGCAATTGTACTTGTATTATAAAGTTAAGATATAATAGGAAAGTTAAGGTTGCAAGTCTATATCTAAAAGAAAGAAAATGTCAGAAATACAAAACTCTTTGACACTGATCATTTCAGGCATCATTTCAGGCTAGGAGTACCACTAATATGGACATAAGCCCTAATCAGAGTATATAAATGATCAAAGTGATGTCTCTGAATTCCTTTTTTCGTATGACCAGCAGTCCACAATGAAAGAAGAGATTGATGATGAAAAAAATTCCTTCACAAAAATGTATTCTCTGTTGAATGATTATATAGTAGTTATGGCTCCTTTGTAAAACCCAAAATATAATACCTACAATTAAAATGAAAAATCAATACTGCTAAGTAAACATTTGTATTTTTACTTAATATCTTAAATTTTGAAAGTGCAGGAATCATAAAAATGGCTAGAGACATAATGTAACTAAAAGGAATATATATTAGTAGGGTGTTTGAACTAAAACTCATTTTATTTATGAACACATGACGTGTTCATGTTGCATTTTTAGCATCAGTACTGTTGAATATGCATTATGCTACTGTTCATCTTCTTTTGCTTATCCCATTCAGGGAAGGAGGCTGAAGCCCGTCCCAGCTGCTATAGGGTGAGAGGTGCGGTACACCCTGGAAGGTCACCAGTCTGTCGCAGGGCTAATAAGGAGACAAAGACAACCACTCACTCATATCTATGGGCAATTTAGAATCACCAAATCACCTAATGCCACTAACTGCATGCCTTTGGACTGTGGGAGAAAGTATCCTGGGAGACATGAGAAAGGGCAAACTCCACAAAGTGTGAGGTTTCAGCTGGGGGTGATTTAAGTGTCTATCAGAAAGGCTCCAGCCAGATGGTGGATTCAAATCTAGGACTGTGAGGCAAAGTGTGCTAACCACCACACCACGTCCGCTTCATGCACTCTAAGGTATTTCAGTAAAACCCTGAGCAGTATATACTTTTACAGCATATGTTTAAGTCTCTTAAAAGTGTGACATGAGATTTCTAAAGTTTAGATTTCATTCAGCTTCTCTTGGCCCTCAAAAACCAAATCCTGTCCTGCTTTCTCCCACAACTCAATCTTCTGAAATATAAAACAGCTTTTTTTTTTAAACTTCAGTGTTCATTGTTGACAATCAGGTAACCTGATGTAAGCCAACAAATAAAAACCTGCATGTTTTTAACTTAAATTATTCTCAGTAAAACAGTCTGGCACAGATGTGGCTGAAGTTTCTCAAGCCTTGTTAGTAAAAATATTAAGTCAGATTTTCCCCGCTACAGCATTATTGACTTACAAATCATTTTTTATGTTTTCTCACAGAGAGGTATTTCACAGAGCCAGGAGAGGAGTAAAATGTCTCTTTTCTTTTGACGGACTGTTTTATTTTCTCTTTATTTAATTTCTATATCTCTGTGGAAGAAGGTTATTAAAGCTATCTATTTCTTTTTATACAGTGTCTGAAGTGGATTTATAATGACTGAAAATTAGAGTTTTTCTAGTCTTTGAATGTGTGTTTTGCGTGTCTTGTGAGCCTCGTGCCAAAGCTGCAAATTAGGAAATGAGTAGCTGAAATACATACGGATTTCTCTGGGGTGAGGCTTTGCAAAACTGAAAGCTGGTAATATGTCAAACACTTCGTGTGCCTAAACCATCATTTTGCACGTGTTTCATCTGTGTGTGTTTCACAGTGTGCAGGTGCACACCTCCCCTTTTTCCGTGCTTGCAGTTGCCGGTTGGCAGTGCATGCCAAATCACAGTGTTGTATTGCTGTAGTGTGTGTTGTACAGGCCCTCTGATATGCCAGTCATGGATGAGATAGTTAGAGACTTCAAAGTGGCTGAAAGTAGCTCAGAGTCAGTCTCAGTCTTTAGGCAGGCAGGTTCAGGTTTACCTGTCAAGCCTCTTAAAACATTTAATCCTGTTAATTCACAATGTAAGTCTGTTTGCTGCGCAGTTCTCATCCACAACCAGGAGCTCAGCTTTTACTGAGTTTGTCTGAGACAAGTTAAGCTGGAAAGTCTTCCCAAGAAATATTACACGTGTGTCTGTGTAAGTGTGTGTACCAAACACAGGGGCCATAAAGGTTATTTCCAGGCAGGTAAAACTTAGGATCATTTGACTCTGTGATTTTATTTACACTGCGTAAAGACACAGTGTTAGCGTAAAATGTAAGATCCATTTTGAGTTTTGTTTCTCTTGCTCCCTCAGCATCCTGGGACTTCTCGAAAGGTACAATGTAAATCTCAATTAGAGATGTATTATTATGAGTTAAACTGAGTTTTGTCTAATGTTATTTTGTCTTTTGTAGGTGAGTGCAGAATTCAAGAGAACACAACAATCCATTCACAGTCTATGTTCTTCTTCCAGCTGGATAGTGTAAAGGAATTTCTTTTATTTATACATTGATCACATTGTTTATTAGTAATGCTTTTAGGTCAAATTTACCATCACTATGGGGACGTCGGTTGTCTTGTCCCGCGATGATGGCTGCTCTCACCAAGCTTGGGTTTTGTTTTTTTTTTATTAAAGGATGTTAGCTACCGCTCACCGTTTGTTTGCAGGCTTTATTAAATGGAAAACTTCCACAAAAATAGTTTATCTGCAAACTTTATGAAGGCGTATGCAAAGAAAGCTGGACTACAAGAGAGAAATTTCAAGACCATTGTCCACATACTAGCAAGGGAAAAGTGGGAGAAACTTCACTAAAAATGTTGCAATTTACTTTGAGTATCAAAACCATATTGAAATCATGGATTGTTGTATCAGAGAATGGCAATGAACATGGGAAAAAGTAAAATTCATTTTTAAAGTGGCACTAAAATATCTACTTTCTACTTATCTACCCTCTAGAATCTCTCAGTTACTGAAAGGTAATAGTAATTTGTTGTGGGAAAATTAGTTCTAAACAACAGTATATCCACTGAAAATGTGTACTGTGAACATGTATTTGAAAACCTAAAACATGGTAGTACATCATTGGCAGCAGTCCTCAGTTAGATGGCAAATACCATTAAAACACTGGCTTCTACGTTTAAGCAGTGATACATGAAAGATGTGAACCCTTGTGGAATAGTTTCTCACACATTTTATGAACTGCTGAACAGATAGGTAGTGTCATATCTTCATGTAAGATGCATTTATACAAAACCAAATCCAAACATGGCAACCAAAAAAGTAAATAGCATAGAACGATTTGCAGATCTCCACCCATCTATTTTCTTCCTGCATGTCTTTGGACTGTGGGAGGAAGCCAGAGAATTCGAAGGGAACCCGTGCAGAGGACATGCAAACTTGACACAAAAACGTCTCGGGCCAGATGGTGGATTCAAACCCAGGACCTTCTTACTGTGAGGTAAGAGTGCAAACCATTGCACCATGAGATGGGAAAATTGACAGCATGGCATTTGCACCACTCATAAACCCATATTTTATTCGCTATAGAAATTAGAAAAAAATATTGTTGAAACTAAATTAGGGCTGCCACAAACGATTATTTTGATAGTCGATTAGTCACCGATTATTTTTGCAATTTAACGACTAATCAGATCATACATCCATTGGACGTAAAACGTACAGCTTATTGCACCAGCATGCATCTGCTCTTATATAACTATCATTACCTTACAGCTTTAAGTGTTTAGGGTATGTGCTAGCTAAAAATAAAGACAAGATGATAGTTAGTTTATTAAATTTTAATTAAATTTGCAGATTGTTTCGGTGGAGTTTAATAAACTCAGCCGTCTGCTCCTTGCTATCTAAAATATAACAGGACACCGGAGTATATTCTCGAGCGTCTCACACTTCTGATAATCAGTTGTCTGCTTGACGCTTATTCAGCTGTGTAAAAACTGTAACTTTAATCTCAGCCAAACCGATTTACTCAGGAACAAATAAAATACTGAAAAAAGCCAAACAATAGCATTTTTAAGTTATCCAAGTGACTTATATATCATGTTTAACCTGAGTAGCGAAAGACGGCGGTGGGTTTGAAAACGATTTTCTCACCGGCTCTAGTGAGCCTTGAACCCCGGCTAGCTATCGAGCTGGTGGGTAACAGACGTCTCCGAAAACTTTGGAGCGCTTTTGAAAATATGTGGTGTCTTAATAAACTGAGCAGATATTTGAAGTTTACACAGCTACATTCTCGCCTGAAAATATGTTAAACGTTTATTTTGTGACCCAGAAAGAATAATAAGAGTAATATTAAAACTAACTAGCTGCCGCCATTGTTGGAAACTGAGCAGGGCCGCGCTGGGCCACGCTATGAATTCTTGGATAGGTTGGGCCACGAAGTATACACCCGACCCATCCTTCAAATCTGGGGAAATGAAATTCCAATGTAGTACTCCAAAATTAGGTGAATTGACGCTATTAAATTAAGTTGGAGCAAATATAGCACATAAGTTGGACAAACCTACTGAACTGAGCAAAGTTTGGATTTCCACTGTAGGAAGACCAAAGGATTTTAAGCCTATTTCTATAATAATAATAATAATAATAATTAAAAAAAAATCAACCTTGTGGATGTTTCAGTTGTGCATATTACACACTAAAGATTGGGGGAAAGCCTTTAAATGAAACTAATTCAAGTGTGTGCTTGTGTTTTATGTGAGCCTCCTAACATGTTTTCTTTACTCAGTTAAACCCAATATGCAGCTCCCACGTCTCCACAGAGGGTAGTTCTTAACTGTATCACAGCTGCCCCTGTCATGAGTTATGGCACTCTGTGATTCATTGAGCAATTCTGATGAGGTTATGAGCGAGCCAAGGACAAAGTTATCTCTCCTCTGCCCAACAGAAACATTGAGTTTATTAGCTTTTGAAGCAACAGACCTTTAAAGAAATGTTGAAAAAAAAAATCTAATCCTTTGTTTCCACACCTTAACTTGCCACTTCATACAGTATATGCATTAGTTGGCAGAATACATAACGTAGTAGGCAGGCAAGGAAAAGAAGGAAAAAAATGGAATGGGGAAAAATCCATTATACTGCTGCCTTGACTCATGGAACCTATATAGTGTAATTCATCCTGAAGCTTGTTCAAGTCAAAATGGCCCTATTTACAGAGTTCCATTACAACAATAAGATGAAAAAGAGAGAGGGAGCGGGAGTTACTGATAGGAGGAGAGAGCGGTGTCGCTGTGTGGGTGTGTATTTGTGACTTGTGGAGAATCATGTCCACAGCGTGTAATTGAATGACTTGAATTGGGTACTCCTCGATCCTCTGTTATTCCACCTGAACCCGGGGCAGAGAGGAGGAGATGGAGGAAGAATGGAGTCCAGAGGCTGATGAATAGATGGATTCAAAGTAATCACATATCATCATCGTTCCTTTAGCAGATATAATAATGATGATAATTATAATGTAGTAATGTCATGTGTTCAATGAGTGGTTTCATCTAAACAATAAAATAATCTTGGTCTGTTTTTCTTTTCGGCGTTGCCGCGGTTCTTAGGTTTGTGGATGTTTGTTTATGCACAGCTGTCTAAAGGTCCTACCACATTTCAGTCGGGTTAAGGTTTGGACTGGGCCAGTGAAACATGCTCTCTTTTCTTTTTTAGACATTTTGTTGTAGATTTGCTGCTTTGTTTAGAGATCGTTGTCCTGCTGCGTGGACCAGTTTCATCCAAGCTTTAGCTGATAGACGTTACATTACATTTGACTTTTGTGTGTACAGGAGTTCATGGCCCACTCAGTGCCCACGTGCTTAGGCTACAAACCAAACCAAAATCATCACCCCTCCTCCACCGTGCTTGATAGTTAGTATGTGGTATTTGTGCTGATGTGAGTTTGATTTTTGCTACTGCACCTTATTGCCATTCTTTGGCAGGTAGATCCTGCCAATCCATGTACAAAAAAAAAGAGGTACAAAGCCCTTGCGTCACTGGATAATGTAAAGGTTGATAAGCAGTCTTTTTGCACATTTAATAAACTCGTAATTGTTTGTTGGTAATAATTTATACTATAAATTCACGGTTGGGTTCAAACATAACTTTTTGAGCCACAGTTATGGTCATACTTGCTCTTGGTTTTTTTTTTTTTTTCCTTTTTGTTTTTGGGTGAGTCAGGGTGAGGGTGGGGCATATATATTCATATATTCATAACATAGCTGTCAGTGTCAGTGTCGTAACCAGTGTTGGGCAAGTTACTTTGAAAAAGTAATTAATTATAGTTACTAGTTACTTCTTCAAAAAAGTAACTGAGTTAGTAACTGAGTTACAAGATTCTAAAGTAATTAATTACTTGATAAGTAACTATTGCGTTACTTAAAAAAAAAAGTTTAACCCCTCTGGGGTCCAGGGTATAATTGGCCATTTTTAACTACTTTTGATTTTCCCTCTACATTTCACCTTTAAAAACTATTTACTTTGCCTTGTTTGGTATCATCATTTTCAGCACAACCTCACGTGTCTGAATTTACAGTTATACATATATACATAAAATCCGAGTAGAAAAAGTTATATTTTTTTACTGTAACAACCACAAACATGTTTATTGAATCATGTTTCATAACTTTAAATGCAAATATAAATTGTCAATTTTAAAATCATATGCACAAGTTTTGTAAACAACAAAGTTATTTGCAGCCATTTACCTTTTACCCTTTTTTAAAATAACCATTTCAAACTATTTACAGAACAATCAGGTGTTCTGCATTAAATAAGATCCCACACAAATTATTTGTGCCACTCCCAAAAAAAAAAAGATTCTGTCCACTATAAAAGGAGAACATCACAGCCTGATACCTGGATACAGCAGTTGCCTCATTGTTCTGACACACAACACAAAACTATCCACAACACTACACACTAACTACACAAGACAACACATTAACGGCACACACACTAAATGTCACAAATCTCTCACATCTCTAAACTCGCTCTCTTTTTCTGCTGTCTTCCCTTCTTTATCTCTCTCTCTCTCTCTCTCTCTCTCTCTCTCTCTCTGTCACTCCTAAAACTTCCCCCTCTTCCTAAACAACCAAATGCCATGTTGCCATATCTTTTTTGATTGGTCAACATGGTGCATTTTTCCAGCTCTAGGTGTTGTGCCAAAAAGTGATCGTCGGGCAGAAAGTGATTGTCGTCCACGGGAGTGCACGCAGCTGCTTAAAGCTGTAGCGCCCAGATTACTTACGTAGACAGCTACTTCCGTGCAACTGATATAAGATGCGGTAGGCTGAAGACAGCTTCAACCGTCTGTTTGTTGGAAAATAGTAACGCGAGTAGTAACGGTAACGGTTTTGTAACAATAGAAATAGTAATTAGTTACATTACTCTTTACTGAAAAGAGAAACGCCATTAGTAACGCCGTTTCTTGTAACGCCGTTATTCCCATCACTGGTCGTAACTCATCACTGCCTTTGTTGCCTGTTGAAAATCAGGCTCTGGCTGCTGGGGTCAGCATACACTCAGCTTTAACATCACTCTGGTTTCTTGGCTAGCTTTGTGTTATCATGCTGTCTCTGCAAATGCTTGCAAACAGTCAAGGTAGTGTTAGCAGGCGCGTTATATTGTTAGGTAGACCCTACAATAATACAGTGAAAAACCCAACAATCACAAGCACTTTGGCAACAGTGGGAAGGAAAAACTTTTAACAGGAAGAAACCTCCGGCAGAACCAGGCTCAGAGGGGGATGGCCATCTGCTGTGACCAGTTGGGGTGAGGGGAGGGAAACAGGACAAAAGACATGCTGTAGAACAGCGGTCCCCAACCTTTTTTGCGGACTGGCCTTTAAGGTGTCGCGATAAATACAACAAAATAAAACTAGTACCGGTACCGAAAAAAAGATTTATTCATAACACACGCGAAAAGACCCAGGAAAACAGAGTTAACGAAAAAAACGATAACAAAATAACGCTAAAAACCGCTAAAAACCCTGAAAACCATACATTTCACACCCGAGTCTCAACTCTCGCGGCCCGGTACCAAATGACTCACGGCCCGGGGGTTGGGGACCGCTGCTGTAGAAGAGAGCCAGAGATTAATAATAAGTAATTACTCAATGCAGAGTGATTAAGGTGACTAAAGAAGAAATAGTGCATCATGGGAATCCCCCAGCTGCCTACACCTATTGCAGCATAGCTAAGGGAGGATTCAGGGTCACCTGATCCAGCCCTAACTATATGCTTTATCAAAAAGGAAAGTTTTAAGCCTAATCTTAAAAATAGAGACAGTGTCTGTCTCCCAATTCAAATTGGAAGCTGGTTCCACAGAAGAGGGGCTGTAAAGCTGAAGGCTCTGCAACGCATTCTACTTTTAAATACTCTAGAAACCACAAGTAAGCCTGCAGTCTGAGAGTAAAGTGCTCTAATGGGAGGATATGGTACTATAAGGTCATTAAGACAAGATGGGGCCTGATTATTCAAGACCTTGTATGTGAGGAGCAGGATTTTGAATTCAATTCTGAATTTAACAGGGAGCCAATGAAGGGAAGCCAATATAGGAGAAGTATCCTCTCTCTTTCTAGTCCCTGTCAGTCTTCTTGCTGCAGGAAAAAACTGAAGGCTTTTTAGGGATAATAAGGAATTACAGTTGTCCAGCCTAGAAGTAATAAATGCACAAACTAGTTTTTCAGCATCACTCTGATACAAGATATTTCAAATTTGTGAAATATTACGCAAATGGAAGAAAGCAGTCCTACATATTTATTTAATATGCGCACTGAAGGATATATCCTGGTCAAACATGACTTCAAAGTTCCTCACAGTGTTACTGGAGGCCAAGGTAATGCCATCCAGAGTAAGAATCTGGTTAGATACCATATTTCTAAGATTTTCAGGGCCGAGTACAATAACCTCAGTTGTATCTGAATTAAGAAGCAGAAAGTTAGAGGCCATCCAGGTCTTTGTGTCTTTAAGACATTCCTCCAGTTTAAATAATTAGTGTTAATAAATTTGAGCAGATTTCTAGAAATGAGAGCTGCTTCATCCAAAGTGGGATGGATGCCGTCTCTCCTAACAAGACCAGGTTTTCTTCAGAAAATTTCCCAATTATCAATAAAGCCCACATCATTTTTCAGCCACCACTCAGACAGCCAGCAATTTAAGGAGAACATGAGTGAAACATGTACAGTCAGCAGTTTTAAATTTCCCTCAGTGTCATCTCCTCTGGTCCCTGGATTACAATAAACTATGGTTGCTGGTATCTCTAGCTTCAAATTCTAGTTCAAGTGAGCAGGAAATAAAAAGCATGCTAGTTCAAGTTTCTTCCCATTTTAAACACCCAGCTTGCAAAAAAAAGAAGAACCTTTGTAATGTAAGATGGCACATAATTGTAACTGTAATGTAATTACTGAAGTTGGTGCACTAACAAGTTTCATTACTCTGTTACTGAAAAATGTAAAAATGTAATTTGTTTACAGGAATGCTACAACCAACACTGGAAATTTCTAATTATGACATCAGCACATGTAAGATTTTATAACCTGTATTGTACTTTGTTTAATCATTACCAAACGTTTTTCGTTGTTTACAGACAAAGGCTGACAACCCTTTACTGTCGGCCTATAACATGCACTTTAAAGTTTGGCTAACATATCACTCCCTGTTGTTGGCCTAACTGATAAAGCAAGCACTCTGTTTTCCACTATGGCTGCCATGTAATGCTCCTTGTGTGTGTATTTACATTCAGACACTGAGCTGTTGCACTTCACTTAATTTTTACAGCTTCTCTAAAGCATCCGATTGGCACCTCTATTAGTAAGGTAATAAAAGCTATAGCTCTTAGTAACATAGACTAAATGTAAATAAGCCAGCAGCTTAGCCAAATATTTTGCTTTGCTTGGAGGTTAAAGTAAGAGCCTGAGGTTTTTGAAATAAATCATTTATATAAAAAATTCTAGGCCAGTGTTATCCTTTAGACCAGATCTGCAAAAAGTGTGGAATAAGGCTAAAGCGGACATTATTGGTGGAGTTATGTTTATATGTAACGGGGGAATGTGATTGTGATTTAACACAGGTGTTATTCTAGAAGGGAAACCCTCCTCAAAAACGGACGGAGCAGTGGAGCAGCCAAGGGAATAGACAGAATTAAAAACTATATCACTATAATATAATTTATTATATTTAAACAGTTAAAAATGTAAAATGAATTAAAACAACCCTGGCCAGGGAAAACTCACAATAAAAATCAATAAAACAAAAACATTAAAAGTCCAGTGGCGTCCGCCACGGCGTAAAAGTCACTAAAAGTTAAAAATCCAACCAATCGGAGCAGAAGGGAAAACCCGGCGGCGTCCTCGCCATCCTATCAGTGTTTCCGCTCCGGGGTGCTGGAAGAGAGGGGCAGCGACCGTCACTATTCTTATTAGTGGCTACGGTTATTATAGTGGGATAAGTCGCGAGACTTACCCCGGATGGGCAGAGCTCTTAACTCTGCCCGCCGCTTTCCTGTAGCACGCCAATCGGCACCAGCCCGTCTCGCCGTGGGAGTTAGGGCGCTGTCCCTCTGGCCACTGATTCCCCACCGTGATCTGGCCTCCAGTTATCCCAGCCGCAGAACAGCTCCCTCCGCTTCTCTGCTCGCTGGCGTCGCCTGCTCTCCCACGTCCTGCACACCAACCTTTACCAGCCCGTCCTGCGTCTCTGAGCACTCTCTCTAACTCACCGCCCTCTGTGGTCTGCCAGGCCCTCTTATTGGCCTCCGGGACCTCGCAGGTGTGTCGGGTTCATAATCGGGGAGGGGCGGAGTCTTTCCAGGACAAGTCACCGATGAATACCATAAAAACATGCAATAAAACCCATAAAAATAAAACACTGTACAATATTAAAATATTTAAAAAAGTAAAACACAGCAAAACATGCACAATAAAAAACCCTAGGTAACTTGTCCCTTTCCACCCCGTGACATCTACAACCCATAGTGGTCTCTGGGTGAAAGCATAGAAAGTGTGAAGGGCTCAATTGCTGTGTAACCCCTGAAGGCAGAAAGTATAAATCTGCTTGTTGTCAAATGTAGTTCAAACTTCTGCCATTCAGTTTTATAGCATGGAAATGGCATTCTCTCAGCATTTGATTTACTGTAAGCTGTCACTACACTGACCCTGAGAGGACAAAGTATCATAACGGGTTGGTCATCACGGAGGAGGAAGGTGCCTGTCTGATTCACACACATGCATGCATTAATATACACCAGCCCCTTATCGCTCTTGATCTTTTTCAACGCTGGAGTAAATTCAAACAATCGCATTCACACAACCGCATGCATATGCATATACAGTTCACTTCTAGACACTGCCTGGGGAAGCAGACCGTCCTCCACTGTGTGTTTATGAACTCATCTGTTTTCTGTAGACGGGCCAGCGATGAGGACATTTATATCCTGTTGTGGTATGGCCACGTATTCGACATAATTAATCTGCTTTCTAATTTGCCCTCAGCGCTCCCAACTCATCGTGTCAACTTGTACAGCTATCTCATAACATGCCATAAAACTGCCTGCCGTTCACAGCCATCATCTGTTTCATTTGCAACCTTTGAAGTTTCCCAGAGGTTTTTTTTTGCAAGGTTTTTCAAAGCACTTAGACGCTGAGGCGTCACATGTTGTTTGGTTAAAAATCATCTGAAACAGAAAACTTATTATTCAGAAGTGTATAGAGGAATTGTTGAAAAGAATAATCTGAATGTGTTACACATGCACCAAATAAGTAAGCAGCAGTCTGACCAAAACTCATGCACGAGCTGGCTTATTTTCTTTTGTGTATTTGTACCAGTGTGTATGGGATGTGCTACTCCACCCACAGAAACCTTCACTTTTCACCCTGATGGGAGCCAGGGATCAATAATGCATCAGGCAACAGATGGGTGACTGTCCCTCCTATCATTTGTTGCCTCTCCTCATCATTTCCCCATCCCATGTATTAGAAAACAAAGGTGAAAGAGGGAGATGAAGACAGGTTGACAGAGGAGGGACACAAAAAAAGGGTAGGAGTGAATGAGCACACAACTCCAAGGCTATTTCTTGAAAGGCTTAAAAAGAACTGAAAAGTTTCACTTTTTTAGGTCAAAGCAAAATATGTACCCACTGATCTTTGTGTTAGGAGAATTGAATGATTGACTATCAACAGCGTGAGTATGCCCTTGAAGAAATAATTTCCAATGTTTTAGGTCAACATGGACATGTCTTCTTTTACTATATATTTTAATGGAGTCACTGTGGCTGGATAAAATCGAAGTTTTCAAGGACAATACAGAATTTGATAACACACTAAGATAATGAATCGATTCTGGAGCATTTTTAATGCTTGGCATAAAAAAACCTTGTAGAGCAAGTATTACCTAAGAAAGGCAAAGTCTATACAGGTACATACCAATGTTCAGTAAGGGTAAAGATACAGAGAAAATGCCAACAATTGGACAACCCTGTTTGAGGTGAGCAAGTGACAGCAGGAAGGAAAAACTCCCTTTTAACAGGCTCAAGGAGGGGCAGCCTTCTGCCATAACTGGTTGGGTTCAAGGGGGAGGAGTCAGGACAAATGACAATATCAGTTGTTAAACACTATAGCCTTCACGCAAGAAGTCATGGAATATTTTCAGACATCACAGATACCTATGCTGCTTCAGATTTCATAGCTGTATGCATAGGGTAGAGTACAATAGCACAGGAAAGTAGCTATCAAGCTGAAGGACGACCTTTTCTACAACCATTACAGGATCTTATTTATTGTCTTTCCATAAGTGTAAGCCTAACCACTGAGTCTGTTGGAGGCTGCCAGCAGCAGGAGAAGAGGAAGACTATAGAAGGGATTCATGATCGAGATGAAGGAGGACATGCAGAGGGTTGGTGTGACAGAAGAAGATGCTAGGGACCGGGATGGAGGCAGATGATCTGCTGTGGTGACCCCTAAAGGAAGATGCTGAAAGAAGAAGAAGAGTAAAACGACTCAATGCTTAGTTTCCCCTAAAAGTCTTTCCTGTCTTCCGTCCCTCTCCAGCAACTTTGAATGTTGTTCTGACAATCAGACAAATTATGTGGTGTATCTTGAGCAAGCATGACTAAGATGGTGTAGCTGAATTGCTGCAAGCAGGTTACTCACCAATTCATGTTGTACATGTTAAGTGCTACAAACCTCACCTTCAAAGTACAACCCTCAAATCAGAGGATTTTTGGAAGGCAAAAGCATTCTCCTGGAAGATAATTCTGTAAGCCCACCCAAAGAGTAGAAACATTCTCAGCATTTCAATATATAAATTGTGTTTCGAGGTAAAACTTACGTGGCAGATTTTTTTTGCAGTAGTACTTATAGCAGTAGCATTGGTTTCAAGGTTTTTTGGTTGGTCTGCCACATTCATGCCACCTAACACAACAACCAATCACAGTAGATTGTCCTCCCAGCTGACCCGATTTTGCACCAGCCATTCTTTAGTTTCTTCTATCTCTCCTTTTTCAGTGGAAAATGCTCTAAGAGACAAGCATTCCAACTTTCAAAATAGGGTTCCAGATATAACAACAGAATAAAAAATGAAGTAAATGTAAAACATCCAAGTATGAATGTGACATTAAGCATTTTTTTCAGGTGATAAAACACACTAACACAGGAGGTTTCTTTATCATGTTTGGTGCAACAGGAGGAACCTAACCCAGAAATCACTCCTAGAAGAACACACTGCTTTAATTTATATATATTTATAATAGAAAACTGTAATTACATTTAAATTATGTCAGATTCTTTAAAGTAGCTGAATCAAAGGCAGCACACTGATTGTATTTAGGTTTGAAGATGGGATTCTTAGCACATGGACCTAACTGATCTGCGGTCTTTTGAGAACCAGCTACCAAAAACTACATGAATTTCTTGAAATAATGTAATGTGTATGGCTTTTTAATCTTACGTAGAGTGAGGATAAAAAATACTAAGTTGTAGGTCATGCTTTTCATCAATGTTTCACAGGAGCAGACCGGTCTCTGTGTATGACTCAAACGAAAGCAATGTTATACTGGCTGTGTCGGTGAGCCTGATCTCAACTTAACCTCTGCAATCACTCACCCAGAGGGTGTTCCTCTGCCTTGCTGCCCACAGGGGTTTTGTAGTCCCTCAAATCTATTTCCATGGATGTCCCAGTGGCACTGTCAATCATCCACGAGTGGGTCTGAATGCATACACAGCCCATGTCGCACTACCCTGTAGGGAACCTACCTCATCCATTTCCCTCGATGGGGGGTCACGTATTCTTTTACCTGTTTCACTTCTTCATTCTGCTCACTCTCCTTCCCTTCCCACTCCTGCTCTGTTGATCTTTCTCACCCCATCTCCTTTTAGTTTCCAGAAGGTAAGGTTGTGTAGTTCAGATGCTGCAGCCAGTTGGTGAGCCTGACTGCTTTAACATATCAAAGGTGCTGTGCAGGAAGAAAGCTCCTCATTATATTTCAGCCACCAACATCAAGCAACTGTGCATTTGTTAACCACACACACTGGAGGGATTGGTCTTGGGGAGGGGATAGAGTCCATGCATTAAATTAACAGATTTGGAAAACATGGCTCATTACTTTTGATCACTGTGCCTCACAAGTGTAACTTTATTTTTCTCCAATGTTTTTGAAGTTATATTTTCAGTGACTCCAAAAGGCAGATATACTCCCTAGTTTAGGAACTAGTGCGACCTTGATACATACACAATTGTGACTGTGTCATTTTTCGTGCTCGTTTCTGTGCCTCGCTATCTGTTCGCCCACATCTCGCAGCGGCTTGAAACAATGCTCCAACTTTCTTTGAGTTCCTTGTGACTTTTTCCCCAGGCCTGTCTGTCCTTTCGTGCTGTCTGTGTGCGTCGTGATTCATTAGCTGTGCCGGGTAAGAAGTTTGGACACCTTTTTTTTTGTGTGTTTTTCAAAGGAGCTGAAAAATGTAAGTAATTTGTTAGACATACACTGGACTGTTGAAGTTCACAAAAATGAACAGAAAGAAAAATGTTCCTTTGCTGCGCAGCAAATAATATATTTCATTTATGATTACAGTTGTGCTGCAGACACGGAGCCTTATTTGCACAGCCGCAGACGTACATGGACATGGCTGAACACATTCTTCAGTCTTTTGACAGAGTAATTACCACTAGCACCGGATCAGTATTTTCACCTTCAGAGGTCTAGTTTAGTCATTGTATCTAATTGACTCCATTCTGTTTAATATAATTCCATTCATAACTGTGCTGGAGGGGGGGCACACTAGTCACATTACACTCAGTGGGACATGGCCTCGGGTTCTATACAGGTTTTTTGTGTGCGTGTGTGTGTGTGGTGGTGGGGTTACTAGCAAGAGGCAGAGTCAGTAATGTGAATTAAACTTGAATTTGCAAACTAGTTCAGTGATGTGAACAATCTGTATATAAGCATGACTCATTCCTGAAGGCTGTGGCACATATTAACATGAGGAAAACGCAAATAAATACACAGCTGAGGTTGCTGGTTACATTATATCATATTCATAGACAATAATTACAATATCCATTATTTAACATTATTCTTCATTAACTTGGCTTGCGTAGTGGTTAACACATTTACCATTACATGCAAAAGGAGACACAAACCCAGCCTCAGGGGAAGGAAAAAACAGTGCTGTTTTGTTTTTGTTTTTTTGAAGGGCATCCAAATCAAACATGTGGATCCATCCACTGTGGTGACCCTTTGGGAAACAAGGAAACAGCTGAAATTACCTACTTCATTAACATGAACTTTTAAAAAAGTGTATTGGACTTTAAATGTAATTCAAATGTAACACAAAGCAAATGGGTAAATTGCTGAATTGGTGGGGAACACAAGATTGCCACGTACTGTAAGGAATTAATCCCAGGCAAGCCACCTCAGAAAGGCAACCTCCAGTGCCTGCCAGCCCACACTCTCTGGCTATATCCACACTAGCCCGGATTGATTTGAAAATGGCGTTTTTGTCTGAAAACCCTCCGCGTCCACACTAGCGTTTTCAGTCGTTTTCACAGAGTTGTGCGTCCACATTGAAATGGCCGAAAATGCTTACGTACCAGTACTGCGCATGCGTGAGCCGACCACCAAGTGACACCCTGGTTACATGCTGCTGAAATCGGACCAGATTAAAGACCCTCAGCGATTCAGAGTCAAAGACAAGAGACCATCTTTTACAACCTTCTACTGCAGGTTCCCCTACAGACTCATATTATGACTTTGAGTTCCTCTGAGGCTGTTTTTTTTTTCATGTTGGGTCAAGCTAAACTACACCACTGGGATCACTTGATTTATATCATAAGATAAAGAGAAAGAATGGCAGAGAAAATAAATGCGAAAGGTAATATTTACACCCTGAATATCTTGTTTTCATTATTGCTGTAATCCAACATCATAACTGAAATAAAAATCAAACCTATCAGCTGTGCAGCGGTTGTTACAGGCAGGGAGTAATGGTACCGTGACATGTAAGAGAACAAGGTGGAAAAGAGTTATAACTGCAGGGACAGAGCGATGATTGATATTGCGGCATTACATCTAAATGAGAGGGGATAGAAGGAGGGGAAAGACAAGCGCTTGGGTTGCAATAAAGCTGTTTATCATATAAATGAAGAGCCCAGTTCATCTGCGCTAGAGGATAATAATCAATCGCTTGGCATGCAGATCTGTTTCTATATCCCTGCCATTTCTAGCCATCCCCATAATTTCAGTGTGCGTCTCAAACAAGTCTGCCTGTGTCTGTTTGCTTTGCTAATGCCTCTTATTTCACTTCATCACCTTTGACATGCTGTGTAAGCAAGAGGAGCTGTTGTCTTTGATAACACATTTAGATAATTTATTGATCAGCCGGCAGCATAATCTGTGTGGGTTGATTGTTTACATTTAGAATAATCGTTTCAAAACTGATTGTGAGAGGAAAGCAAATCAACCACACTGACAGTGCATAGCTATATTCTTGTATACAGTTGGCCTTTATTACTGAGATCATGTTAATAAGTGTAAATCTTGTGAACAGTGAGTACACTGCACTCATATGAAACCAGGTCGTCTTAGTTTGGTTGCCATCCAGCAGCAATGCATTCAACAAATATGATTTGATGGATGCTGATAATGAATTACACTAATCAGACACCTCTACAGCCATGATGGCCATGTACACACTAATTGTCAATCTGTTTTGTGCCCACTTATCTGTGTCTGGACCACCAGTTCAGTGAGCTCAGCAAAGTATCCAAGATGTCTTTCTTTCAAGTCGTGTCCTCTACTGCTTCCTGGGAGATCTCAAAGGCAGTTCCAGGCAGGCCAGATATGTTTTCCCTATTGTACTTGTGGATATTCCCCAGAGTCTAGTGTGATGTGCTGGAAACAAGCTGATAAAAGCAGCCCGATTACATGCATAAAACACCATGACTACCGTTTTTGAGTATTAAAGAGCAACAGTTCTGTTCCTTGTATTCTATTGTACTACTTTCCAAATATATATATTCTTAAAACAAACACATTTTCAAGAAAGAGTTAGAATGTATAATGTAAAACTGGGGACAGTCAATTCTGGTTTGAGTAGACCTGAAGACACCCACAGCTTAACAAGGACCTGTTAAAAGTTGGCTCCAAAAAGATGAAAATATATAAACAATATAAAAACCTGAGAAACAGGAATGTAAATATAAACAGCATGCAGTTTAACAATGTGCTTTAACCCTCTATTAATTTCAAATTACAAATTTGGATAGCTGGAAAAGTTGCAAAGTGGGAGCATGTTAATAATTCTTTGAAATTAACTTACATACACCAAGGTCTTTAAGGTCAACTTAATATTTTATTGGTTGAGCGTGATGACTTAAAAACTATGGTTCTTACAAATTTGGTGTGCATTGTCAACATATAGAAAGAACTATATAAGAATTTAAAATATGTTGCATTTGATCTCTGAACTCCCCTTTAAGGTCAATAGATTCCTCTGAAGGTCAAAGTGTTGCACGAATGAGTCTGAAAGGTAGAATGACAGAGAACACAGATTTAAACTATGCAAAGTGGAGGCCGATTGGACTAGAGTAATGATGACAGTACTGAGATTGTAGGGAAAGTGTGAGAAACTGTAATGGATGTAGAGAACAGAAAAGCAGCCTAATACACAGGAAACAGGCAGATGACTGATTGCAAATCTTATTGAACCTATGCATAAGCTTCACTTCATTCTGCTATGTTGGGCCAAATTCCATAACTGAATTCTCTTCAATTCCTTCTCATGATCTGTCCTTATTTAAATGATATACAAAGCTGGCTTGGAAAGGAAGCATCTGGACTTCTTCAAGTTTCTTGAAGATGTTTCACCTCTCATCAGAGAGGCTTCTCGGAAAAATGGATGATGCCAGGACGTACAGTATAGACAAAAGTGCTGGAAAATCCCATACCTTGCACCGAGAACAGCAGCTAAGCCATGAAAACCCATGCCATGAAGCTACCGTGCACAGATTTTTTGCTGATGTTAATGCCAGAGAAAGTTTGGAACTGTGCAGTCATTAAGTCGGCAACACTGTGTGTCTCAGCAGTTTGCAATCCTGCTCTCTGTCATTTTGTGGCTGAGTTTCTATGGTTCCCTAAATGCTTCCACCTATTCAATAATGCCACTTACACTTGATTGTGGACTATCTTGGAGAGAGGAAATTTCAACAACCGACTCATTGCAAAGGTGGCATCTTATTACAGTACCACACTCAAACTTAATGAACCGTTCTTTCACAAATGTTCGTCAAGGCAGACTACAGCACCCATGATTTCCAAAAACAATTTTAAATTTACACTTTTTAAACAACAGGACAGTTTTCTATTTCACCTGTTAAATGGACAATATGAGAGAAAGAGTTTTCTTCTTTACATAGGGTTTCGGTTGGCATGGTCACATTTTAACTTGCATTTGTGTTCATTAACAGTGGTTTTTAAAAGTATTCCCCAGCTCATTCAATGGTTTCCACATCACTGCATGAGCTGAGGAGTTTATAGATCACGGCCACGTAGTAATGATTTTCACCCTGGTCCCTTGAGAATAGAGATTTCTCATTATTCTCTAAATCTTTTAATGATATTATGCGCTGTAATGATGAAATCCTGAAATCCTTTGCAGTTTTGATGTTGAAAAACAGTCCTAAATTGACAACTATTTGCTAAGTATTTGCTCTTTCACAGTGACAAATCCTTCTACATCCTTTTACTTCTGAAAGAATAAGCCATTCCTAGGATGATTTGTTTATCTCTAATCACATTATCAATGAACCTGATTTGTTGCGACATCTTATTTTTCAGCATTTTGTGATTTTTTAGCAACTTTTTAGTGTTTCTTTGCTTTTACTAATTACTACATTCTCAGCAATCTTCTTGGATCGTCAACTTGGGGTTGGTGGGAGCTACAACTTTCCAAGTTGGAAATCCCAAGAGCGGTGTTGATGAAAAAGAAAATTCCCACTGGGAACTCAATAAATTCCAACTTAACTGACTTAATCTGGAATGCACTGTAACATTAGCTGGTATAACGTTAGTTTACAACCAGCTGGTGCTGTTGAGTTGGCTCGTTATCATCAGTCTTAAGGTGGGAGAGTCACATCTTCAATCTGCTGAAAATCAGTAATTTGGGGAATAAATAAGCATGAGTATGCATGTTTCTGTGGGTTAGAGCCCTAACGTCAGTTCAGGAGATGAGGTTTGAGGTTGGGAGGAAGAGGATGAAGTGGAAATAAGGGAGGAGAGAGGGCAGTGATGGAGGAGGAGAAAGACATAATGCGAAAGAGATGATGAAAATACACATGTTCAAATGCTGAATGGTCATATATATAGCTTGAAATATCTATTTGTGATCTTTAAATAAAAAATAACTTATAAGGTGTACTACGAATGTGACGCAAAACCCTTGTTGAACTCCAGGAAAAACCAAGACATGTGCAGAGCAGGGCAAGAGCAGATCAAACTGAAAACACAAAAACACAGAGTCAAGAGAGAAGACTCAACAAACAAACATGACAGAGAGACAAGAGCAAGAGGAACTTAAAGGACCAAAAAGAGCGACCTAACAAACTTATCAACAAAACTAAAGCGAGGGAATGAAGGCATGAACTAACAAAAACTCATAACCACAATCAAACCACTAACAGAAGACTATAAAGCCTGAACATTAATCCCTTCTCAATAACAAACTGCGAATCAACCAAAGCTCAAAACCATGGACCAAAAACCCAGAGAGCATGACGTTATGAAACCTACATAAACCGTGAAGTTTATAATAGGTTTATTGTTTAATGAGTCCAGATATATTCTAAGCAGTGTTAATTTCATTGGCCAGTAGCTTTACTCATAGTTTTCATCAGAAACCTTTTTTGTTCTTACGAAAACAAGATGATTTTTAGACTTGGGCATTTCATATACCCAAGTCATGAGTGTACATAAAGTGCCCTGTACCTCTGATAGTCTTATCTGGAGAAACAGCTTAAGTTCCAGCTGTTCAACTGATAGACTTTGTGTTTTGCATGTTAAAAGTTAAGCTCTATTTTACTCTTTTGCAGCAAACCTCTTTCTCACTTTTTATCCCATTAAAATCTTTGTTCTTTTGTCAGCTTGAACTGTTTCAACAAAGCTTTTGTCCAACCCACTACCCAGCACCCTTTGACTTTAGAGGCTTAACAATTACAAATCATGTTGAAAGTGCCACAAAGAGAAAATTACTGAAGATGAATAAGAGCCTGCTTTAGGATTTTCCTTTAAACTTCACTAAGGCAAGGATAGAGGGATTAATAACAAGGGATGCTAATGTGGCACAGCAGGGAAGCCCCTGCATTGTGGTATGTGACCTCTACTGTGTTTGATTATGGGCCTTTTTTTTTTCTTCAAATCTTTCTCTATAGAATAACCACTGCATTTAAAATAAAAATGAGTTCATGTCACATTCTCACGGCATGTATTTTGATAAAAGTAGGAATGCCAACCATGCAGTAGCGCTGTCCGCTGTGATTGACGGGTGCCGTGAATGTACGCTCGTAAACGTGCACGCTGAGATGCACATCTTTAACCTCTGACATTGTCACGTTCATTTCTCTTTAGATACAACTCCATCCCTGCGCATAAAAAATAAACAAATGTTTGAACAAAATAAATACCATTTGTGACTTTGCTGTCTCCTGAATATAAAGTGAAGTGATTAGCTCTACTTGGGCAAAGCCCCCCAGCCCACCATGCTGTCATTAACATACAGGCCATGTCTCACTGGCTGCCAACCTTTAGGCAGTGATTCCATCTTGTCGTGATACGCAGCAAGGGACTGCAGTAAAACTGCCATACTGCCAGGCTCTGACGGCTACAAAATTGCAGGAAGGCTGTGAAAGGGGAAAAGGAGAACAAAAAAAACCAAAAAAAAAATTACTACCTGCCTGGCACAACGTCAAGAAAAAAGGGTACTGAACTCACAGAGGAGCTACTTCACCTTATTTTCTTCTCTTGGTATTGTTGTTGGGAGTTATTGATGTAACTGACCAGCCTATAAGGACAAGAGAAAAATCTATAGCGAGGAAGAAGATTTTCTTTCCCTTCAAAATGGAGGCATCAGTGAAGGCAGCCAAGTTCCACTCATATGTTGTAGGTCATCCTATTGATTGTAAGTTAACTGTAATTGAACGTGACTGCGATCTGTTGTCAGGAAGAGACATGGCTCTTAGGTGTGCAGCTCACACGTCCCACAAGTAGTAATGCTCCACCGGTTTATGGCCGTCAGGGTTACAAAAATCAGAACCTGCTTCTCGTCAGCCTTTATCATCTCATCTCAGTGGATTTGTCTTTTAACCCCAGTGTCCTTGTTTTCTTTTTTGAGAAGGAAACAATATTTAGCACAAAATGATCACCGGCAACCGCTATCTGAAGTCTGTAAGTCTGCCTGAGGCCAGTCTGTGTTACCTTCATGGAAGCTTTCTTTAGTTTTTTTTAGTTTCAAGATAAGCCTTGATCATCAAGAACACTTTCAACCTGCATTTCTTAAGTACACTAATTATGTGGACACATGTTGCGAGGAAAAATGCCTGGTTCCAAGAAGAAGGGGGCAGGCCTTAGACTTACCACAAAAACGTCTTATCGCAGATAATTTGCATACTTTCGTATTTGTAACATATCATAACCTTCAAAGGACACAGAGCAAATGCAAAACAGAAAAAAATCCGCAATCTTCCATCTTCTGAACCACTTACCCTACTTACGCTTACAGCAAAATTAATGCTGCAGAAAGCAATCATCTTATGTTTGCGTTATGGTCTTTTTAACTTTCATATATGTGGGAAAAAATAATCTTATTATTCTGACTGTACATTTTGCTGCGATCTCTATGCTCAGATGCTAAATCATGCACATGTAGGTAATGTTGTATTTGAGAGTATTTGTCATATGCCATAAATAGAGGGAACCAAGGGGAGCTGAGTGAGTTTTCTCTTGCATTGTCAATGTATAACACTGCAGGCAATTTTACACTTAGTATACTTACTTACTTATATACTTACTGACCTTTCCCATATGGAAAAGAAATAGGAAGAACTTATAAAAGACTTGCATCAGCTTTAGCTTGCTTCATACAGTGAATCATATAAGGCTTATATGATTTACTCAAGAAAGTGGCCACTTTCTCATTACTTTCATATATTGTTTTTGTCATGGTCCTGGGTCGGTGACCCAGTGTTTTCGTTTTTGTATCTTTACTTTTGATTTACGAAGTATGACTGTTTGTTTTGGTTTCTGTCCTAGAATTTCAGCTTCCTAGTTTTGGTAGTACATCCTGAGTTCTTGTTTTTAGGTTTTGTTATTTGGTTTTCCAGTGTTTATTCTGTGCTCCCTCTTCTCTGTGTTCCTTCTGTCTGTCCATGGTGTTATTTTGACTGCTCATGAGTCTGCTTCTGTTTAGTTCCGTGTCTCATCTGGATCGCTCTGTCTGTCGTGTACTTCCTGTTTTACTTTGTAGGTCTGTGCCTTATGTCTGCGCGTTCAGCTTTGTGCTCTCCCTGTCTCGGCAGTGTAATTAGCGTCAGCCGTGTCTCCCAGCTGTTTCCTCTTAGCTCTGTTCACCTCTTGTATTTAGTGTCTGCGTCTTCCCCTGCTCGTTGTCGCGTCGTACCATCAGATTTTGCCTGTGTGTTCTAGTTTGTGTTTTTCCCCGGTTTGATTTCTGTTTTCTGCAGTCAGTGTTCAGTTCATGTTTTGTTTATCGCCAGCAATAAAGCTGTGGTTTTCAGTTGCAATTTGGTCTCCGCGAGTCCTGCTTTTGGATCCTCACCTCCGCCTACCCGCACACAGAGCCCTGACAGTTTTAGGAAGCATCCAAAACATACAAGTTTAATTTATATAATTTTTCAAGGGATCTTATATCTGTTTTCACTCTTGAATGCTTTTCATACAAGTTTCACACAAGACAAATACAAACTTTATAAGATTTATATATATCTTTTCCATATGGGTTTTGTCTTCCTGAGAGAGGGAAACTTATATTAATTATAATTATATTATATTATAATATTTCACATATCTTATATTTATGATTCTGAAATGTTGATTGCTATTTCACAATTATCTCCACTGGCTGAAATGGCAAAGCCAATTTTGACATTTAATATAATCTTGATATATTAGTAATTTGAACTTCCAGTTGCCTCATGTTCAAAATATTGATCTTGACTTTTCCCTCCTGCAAGCTCCACCGTTGACAGTGATGATCAAAATGTTCTCTGAATTGTGCCAAACTTTGATCAAACTCGACTGCCACTGTGCCAAATTACCAGCTGTAGGATAATAGGCCTTGGCCCCATTAAAGGAACTGATAAAAAGGCGGCTTCATTCGGATCCGAATCCCTCTGTCAAAAGTAATTCCTGCTCTCGCGCCATCCCTGAATTTAGAAATAGGATGACTCACAGCCTTCTTTCTGCCAACTAAAATCTGTTCACGTCTGTACAAACACATACGCGCATACAAGGACAGTTTCTTTCCGTCGACTGTCTCCTTGTATGCTTTCTGGAAGACCATAAGAATGAGCCTTGAAGTGGGCAAATAACAGGTTATCTTGTTTTTCTGATTTACCCTCTTTAAAGCAGCCTTTGTCAATCATTTCGAAGTTCACTCACAATTGCAACGTTTGCTGTCATTATCACGAATGATAAAATCACAAATGCAGACTCTGTGCCGTAAGTCAGAGAGAGAAAAAAATAAAAAACGTACAAACACAATCCATGGAAACTGGAGAGCTGGGCAACGCTATAGTGCTGCCTTCTAAAACCAAAACCGATCGTCATGACAAAGTATTTACACAGATTAACAGCTGTTGGAATAACACTTAACGAATTGTCAGTTTGAGTTGCAGTATCTTCATTTCACCTGACTCGCCCATGTCTGTTTCATTGAGGCACACAGAGAGGAGCTGAGGTAAAGCAGAGGAGACACATGCACGTAAACAGAACACAGATGAGAGCACCAAAACAGAAAAAGAACGACTCTCACAGTGAGTAAAAGAAAAAAAACAGGATAAAGTTTGCTCCGGTGACAACGTTGGTTCTTGAGGATTGTTACCAGTGGAACGCTGGCTGTGTTATTGAGACTGTAATTGGTACACTGCAGTTACAATGCAAAAACAAAGCTCAGCACCCTGGTGTTGACTACTTGTTTCACTCATGAGCGCTTAGAGACATGGTCTGCTGTTGAACTGTGCCCTGCGCGGAGAAAACGGGAAGATAATGTTACTCTTATTGCATTTTCTTCATTCTCTTTGGAGTTTGTTTCTCTTTACCATTTCTCCATATTTCCCTAGCTGTACTCTAACGTAATATAAAATTGTGGAGGAGGTTGGAGGCATTTAGTGCATTTATTTCTATGTTCCTTTATTGCAAGTATGCCATAAAGGACTTAACAGAGACTGGAGGGAAAAAAAGCTCACAAAATATAATTCAGCACATCACCAACATTTGTTCATATTAGGTTGGTTTTGTTGCTATGGTAGCTCAAGTCTTCACAATAACACCACGAACATGGATGACATTATTTCAAAATGGGAAAAGTGGCTGTTAGAGAAACACAATCACTCTTCTGTGACATAACAAAATTATTATTTAATATAATTAAGGTAATCTCTTTTGAAATGATAGCTAATTGTGTATAATGTTCATCAAAATGTCCCAGAGCTAAGCTTTGAATGCCTGGTTTAGTCTCCCCAAAAATGTTGAAATATTCAATATGACAAAGAAGCCAAGTAAATGATTTTCTTCAACCCTGGACCCAGAAGAATAATGAATAATGTTGGTTGACATTTGATACACAGAAGACATATTTTAGACAGGGAGCTCAATTTGAAGAGAGATATATTTATGCAAATCTGTTACTCTAAGATAGCCACAAGAAGGAAGAATGAATCAAGATTTTTTTTTTCCAGTGCATTTTATTTTTCTCACTTCCTACAATGGAGCAAAACAGGCTGACTCCATTGCCTGTTCTCTGCCAATGGCCCCGCAAAACATGCAGAGAATGCTGCTGGCAGTAATAACAATCCAAAAAACTCATGGCCATTATATTTAGCATTCATTAAACTATCAAGTGTAGCTTATGTATTGTCACAAACAAATACAACTACAATGCAGTCATTTGTATACGTTAAATATCTCGGTTTAATAAAATGGAATGATGGAGCTAAATGTGGAAACCATGACAGAGTCTGTTGTTTGAAGTTCATTTCTTTAGCACTTTGGCATTCACTTGTTCCCAGGGACACGAAGACAAGTTTTTCATGGCCCATTGGCCTGATCTAATTTGGTGGAAGAGAACGCTCTATGTCTAAATTTGTCACTGCGGCCACAAGGTTGGCACCAGTGGATGGATCACTGAGCAGCGCCCCTGTCTCCCATATCAATTTCAAACCAATCCCTAAAAATACACCCAATTATATAGAGGAGAAGAGAGTGGCTTTTGTTGGTTTCCATATGTTCTGACCTGAAGATGTCCCGTGAATGAGGCTGAAACACACAGGGAAGCACTTGGTTATACTCGAGTTGCTGTGGCATAGTACGTCTCACATTTTGGGTAAGTCACACAAGGATCAAGTATGGGAGTCGTATCGCCCGGGCTTAAACAAGCAGTCAATTATCCTTTAGCCTTTTTTTCCTTCAGGTCCACCACTATTAAAACAAGTAGGAGCCTTGGGCTTCATACAAGAATTCTGTCACATTTCGCTCGCCATGAGACTGCACAAGCTGTGTACTTCAAAAATAAGGACCAATTATGCCAGTACCTCCAAGCACCAATGGATGCCCCATCCTCTCTTCTGTCAACTGACAGCCTTTCAGGGCTGTCAAATCTACCCGCTAATCAGCTAATAACACCAACAATTGGTAATTAGGCTTCCCCAGAGTAAGCAATTAATTATCGGTTCACAACGTGCCTTCCCCCCACTAATAGTTTGGTAAAAAGACAGCCCGCTTGATGTTATGTTTAATAGTCATAAACTTTTATTGCCTCTCAAACACGAAGAGTCAATTACGTAGGCGAGTGAAGATGTTACAGGCCCTGCTGGGGAGAGAGGTTGATTAAGGGTGTTAAAGGCCCTGCAGCTTTAAAGGGACGGATGGAGAGTAAATAAACAGAGACAGATAATTACGGATTGGCAGAAAACAACAAGCTTCATTCTCTCTCTCTCCTTTCTTTCTCTCTCTCTCTATCTCTTTGTCTTTCCTTCTAACGTTTCCCCTTGACTTCACTCTCTGTCGTGTAATCTCTCTTTCTAATGACTGCTTTTTTTCTTTTTTCTTTTTTTTTTTTTAGAAAGGCTCTCTGCTATTATCTTGATTATAGTCTTTTTGTTTCTTCCGTGTGATTGAGAGCTGAAAATCTTGATCTGTTTGGGGCTTACTGGATGATGCTAATGGTCTGGTTAGATCAGATTACAGCAGAATTTCTCTCCTTTACATTTTCATTGACTTCTCATGCACAGAAACTTCATATCGATTCCCAGGATTACATTCAGTCGGAGAAAGTGGCTGTTCAAAATAGATTGCAGGCTATGTACTGATTTGCCTCATCAGGGCACGAACACTCGTGTCAGAATTAATAATGAAACAATCTGATTAATTAGTTACTCAATCAGCAGAAAATTAACTGGCAATTTTCTTGAAATAATAAATTAACCTAACAGTAGGCAGCGCTCTAGAAATGGCAAACAAACACAAGAACTTGAAAACAGGCAGGCCCCCCACTGAACCTCTCCCTTCTTTGTTCTGAGCTCCTCCCTCCAGATGGGCATGTTTTATTAAACGTGATACAAATTAAGACGCATTCAGATGTGGCTTTTTTTCTGAATAAGAGCTTTTCTGGAAAAGTCACACAATCAGTCTCACGAGGCTGGACCTAGCACAGATCGCTCGCTCAACATGGTGCAAGTCTGGCCTGCATACAGTCGCATTAACAGTTTATTGTGCGTACAATTATGACTGAGCATGCTTCTTGTGTTTAATCAGCTCCATTTAAAGTGTGATTAAAACTGTTGTCTGATGCAATTTTCTTATCCCCAGCAGAAACATATCTCTCTTCAAACTTGTATATAAGTGTGTGCACGTGCACACACACACACACACACACACACACACACACACACACACACACACACACACACACACACACACACAGAGAGAGAATCTGCTCTTGACAATGCAAAGGACTAAACATTTAAAAGTGTGCTTACACTTCAGTAAAGTTGATGCTGACAGTGCAAGTCTTTTGCACATATGGCAAAAATTGCATGCATATACGTTGCTGTCTCCAGTTCTGAATAAATGAATAATGATTATATTAATGGATGAATGATTCAATGAGGAACTTTAACATAAACGTGACAAACATCTAGATGACATCACAGATGGATGAGGTCAATAATATTTCATAACCGAGGTCTGAGAAGGGCTTTAGTCTTTGAAAGAGATTCAAACCCAACTCTCCCAGGTAAAAGTGCCCTGTATAATCGATTACACGACCAGGGCTTTTACTAATATATTTCACTCAACCAATATGGTCCCAAATAAGTTTTTTGAGTTTCCAAAGTCTCAAAACCGAGCCTAGATTAAGCGAAAGGTGTTTTTCTCTCTCAGTCCACAAAATGCACAGCATGCTGTAAGGTTGTTTTTTTTGGTTCAGTAATGAATGTTGATTTTCCTTTCTTGTTGTGTCATTTTCATGAGGTGTCAGCATCATAAAACTGGAGAACTGCAGCTTTTCTTTATCACATCAAATGTAATGCCTTTGGTGTTGGACTAGTGTTTGAAAAAGATTGTAAGCCATGACTTTTCAAGAATTTATGAACGTATACACTCCAAACGTTTTGATTATCCTTTAAAAAAGCTGACCACATTTTATTTTGATTTTTTCTTTCTTTTAGTTCATTTGTCCAGCCTAAAACCGAACCGAATACACAATGAGCACTTTTTCATATCCTGAGTTGCTTTTGACAAAACACAAAACACAGACAAAAAAACGCATTGCATATATTATCACATTAAAACACATATTGACGTCATGTTGCTTGTGCTATTTTCAATACTTTCTAAAATTTCTGTGATTTTTCTCTACAACTTTGTGCTGTAGCGTCTCACAGACCAACACATATTTGCAGACGAGCACAGATGGGAAGAAATCTCATCGCCAGATTTTTAGCTAAACCTCTGAACTTCCTCTATTTTCACCATAGGAGAGTACACATTTGTGAGATCATCTGGCTTTCCAAATTGGAAATTTAGCCTTGAAAACCTCTTGTGTATTTATGGGAGCAGTCTTTAGTCTTTAGAGTGTTCTCTGCACAGCAAATTGTACACCTTGACCATTCTCCTTTATCTTTCTCATATTTTAAAGTATTTGATTCATGAAAAGCACCTTTTAAAGTCCCCAGTTTCACTGCAAGCACTGGTCTGAACACTTGAAGCAACTTTATGTTACTGTTGGGGATATATATATATATATATGTTATTGGGTGGTCAAGAAAATTAAAATGAAAATGATTTCTATTGTTCCCATAGAATTTCAGCTGATGTTATTCACAATACTGCCATCGCAGACAATTGCCTGGTTTTAATGTCAAATAATTGCACCCTTTCAAAACAGTGGAGCTGATCTTGGCAGAGGGAAGGCAGTTACAATTTGGGCTTTCAGTGATTATGAAAACAAATTAATTGAGATAAAACATTTTTTTGTGCTGGTTTGAGTTTTACAATGATGTTTTGTGTTATAATTCCAGAGCACCTCTTTCCCTCTTCCACTTCCAACACTCAAAATACATGCCCTACTCGGTTGTCGTATGCTTGGTTCAACTAAATGCAGGGAAAGAATATGTTTGTGTGGAGCATTGTACAGTGCCTAACAAATTTATGTCATGTAGGTTTATGAAACAGCTGCAATAAATTAACAGTATTGGTAATTGCTAAAATTCTCTTGTTATGTTTAAGTAATGGTTAATCCACCAGTATACACAAACTCTTTCATCAAAATGATGTTTTAATGTAATAATAAAATTATTATTACTATCCTTGAATTTTCCAAAAAAAAAAAAAAAAGCAGAAAAAATAGCAAAAGCACAATATTATTTTTTGTTTAGGATCCCAAATTACAGGTATTTGCTTACATTCCGGAAGAGAAAAATTTGGTGGTTGAATGTTGTCCTTGATTAATTTCTGACGTCTAGAGAGTGTGCCAGCTCAAATCTGGGTATAAAAGCATGAACTCATTTTGAGAGTATTTGTGTTTTCTTGTGTTTTATGAAAGATGGTCTTACAAATTTTAATCATGTAGGTACAAAAAAAATTATTGAATAGTAGCTGACAATGACAAGTGATGGTGGAAGCGTTCAAGCCATTCCTTTAGGAAAAGAAGCAACAAAACACCTCAGTAAACATATTCTTTATTATGTCTAGCATCATATTCTATAAATCATATGTTTGCAGTGGCTGTCCTGTGAGCACCATGTATCTCTGTAAAAATAAAGTTTTCATAAACTCAGAAATGCAGGCCTATGTCTTGAGCTTTTTTTAAGTATATCAAAATACATTAGCAAAGAAAAGTCTGCTAAATAATAAGATTTGAGCAGTGTGTGACATGGTCAATATCTACAAAGGTCATACAAAAGAAAGACATATTAAGGTAGAGTGTTGATAAAACAGTAATAATTTCTATATTTTTAGATGCTAATCTGAAAGTGCTGGCTGAATCTAATAATTTTTATTACATTCTTCGCCACATGTTGGCTAAGTTGGTTAACAAGAGGAAACTTACCCGTTATGGTGACAAAGCACTGAAACTCGTTAACTTTTTTAATGCTAGGTGTGTTTCCACGCACAGTAAAAATCATACTTGTTTTAAGAGCAGTGAAATCAGAGCCAGCTGCATCTTGCCTCACACGCTGGTCCCTTGTCAGTTCACCATCAGAGACCAGATGTTTATCCACAATGCACAACAGAAAAAACTGCTGACCTGTCAGCTCGCCCAGCTCAACAGGAGAAGGACACCCACATGAAATTAAGACAGCTGCAGTTTCCCATGAACAACAAACAAGTAGAGCTTTCTGAGACAATAGCTGACTGCAGCCACTAGATGCCAGTAATGTAAAGGATGGATGCAAAGAGGCAAAGAACTTTATGCTTTATGACAGCACTGTCTGCGATGAAAGGATAGATAATGCTTTGCTTTGGCATGTTTTCATTTATGTCTATTTTTTATTTTTAGATATACCCTAATGGAACACCACTGGTTTCTGTGGTCCTTTGTGATAGCTTTTGCACACTCATGTATCTCATTTTACGATTGCATTAAGCAGCAGTTGACAGTTTTCAAACAGATTCTGTGCAGACCACATAAAGAGGAACACCCTGTCACTCCAAAGTGATTGTCTGCTCTTCTACTGGTGTCTGTGTTTAGGCGTAACATCACGACCACCCTGTAACCATGGAGTTAAATTTACATCATTTTCATCCATCATACTGATACAAAAGATTCCTTAAAATAACACAGTACTACTAACTATGAGCTCTTTTCTCTGTACAAACAGGAGAAAGATAACACTAATGTCCTTTCAGGGCAGACGGTGTAGCAAAAACAATAAACAGAACAGAAGACTGAATATAAGAAACATGACACGCATCACAAATCATCATCAATGCAGCAAAAAAGTTGACACGACTTATTAAAAGCCACGGGGACGTTTTACTTCTGTTTGTTTATGTTGATTGCACACAGTACAAAGGATCACTTTTATCTTTTTTTGCTTACCAGGGGTGCTGCGTATTGTGCCGTTAACACAAATTCAGTTTGTCGGTATCACTAAGAAAAAGCTTTTCTGTGCGTGGCAGCAGAATTCAAATCACCTCTATTGCTATTAACAAAATTCAAACAGGCAAGCACTTTTACATTTATCAAAAAGCTGATAATAGATATTATGCCTTTGCAACATATTGACTAATCATTGCAACAACTACACAAAAAGAGATTCCTAAAAGGTAGCGAATGAATAATCAAATATTAGTCTCAAATATAGATGGGTGCAGTTGCAGCTGAGTGACTCCTTTTCCTAAAAACAAAACTGCCATTGGTAGAGATGATTTCATTTGCTTCAAGTTATTACAAAAAAGTCATATAGCAAATGCTCTCAGTCATAAAAGTTTTTGCATTTCATTTCAGCAATTTAGACTGTTGAGATGCTAAGATTAAACTAAGATCCTTTTAACAGTTTGCTGCAGTCAGAGAACAAATTGGCATTAACATGACACACAGTTGTTTAATTAGTTAGGATGTCAGTGCAAGTTCTATATTAAGAAACTGTACCATTGTGTAAGAGGGCCAAATTAGAATTCAGCACCAAACCTGTAAATTACTGGCTATGTTGCTGTGCAGCTGCATTTGTTTGCACTACAGCAAACACGAACAAACAGAAACACCTGAAATTTCTGCGTTTTTCTCACCAGTTCCTCTCGCCACCTGCTCGGGCCTGATGTAGATGAAAGCGTTGGAAAGAGGGATTTGTGGATTGTTGCTACGCTCTTCAGCAACACTTGTCCAAGGCCTTTTTGTGGCTCTCAGCTGTTGTCGGTGAGCTCCTCGTCTTTCCCCCCGTATGAGTAGCAAATTGCTTGTGGTGGCACACCTTTGGCCTCGTCAGCCATCAATACCAAAACTATGGTGATTAGAGTTGGCCTACAACGTAAAAGAAAAAAGTACTTTTAAAAATGTTTGTATGTAACAGAGTACTTGAAAAATTTTAGCTTGAAACTCAACAGGCCAGTTGTGTGCACATACAGACACATGTGCATGTCTGCTTCTGTCTGGGGATAGTTTGTATTTTCTTTCTGTGTACTTTCAGAGCACTTTCCCTCCTGGCAGTCCGCAGGCTTTAAAAACTCTCCTAGAGATTAGTCCTGTGAGTTTCACAAAGCTTTTGTTGCCTTTAGCCTTTTTTTAAGCAATCGCAGAAGGTGTTGTTTGAGCCTTTCTTACATTTTTATAGGGTATTACTTTCAACGTTGCATCGCAGTTTTTCTAATTTGTCATCCCAGTTTCCCATCAGCTGTCGGTCATTCATTTGGGAGAACCGTTTCAGAAGAGCTATGTACATGAGGGAGGAAATGAGCTGAGACGGATGCACCAAAAACACACCCTAGGAGATGGAAGCGAACAAAGCAAAGGCGGGAATCCGAATGAAAGGATGGAGAGGAGAGAGCAAAGGAAAAAAGCGAGAGACTGAGAGAAAGATGGGAGGAAGCAGGTGAGCTATGAGCGTGATGACCTTCTCCCTCGCTGTCAGAATAAAATAAACCTAGCAGCCCTCCAAGCCCCTCTAGCCGGATCAGCCTACCAGTCAATCAAGTGTCCCATTAACATGTCAGAACAAACAAACGAAGAAAAAAAAAAAACTTCACAAAGCCGACCAAGCAAGAGGATGGATGGCTGGATGGATGCCTTGGCATTGAGGAGGACTACCTATATGGCAGCGTAGTGAGAGATTGTGGATCTGTCGTCACTCATTTTTCTCTGTCTCGGTTTACTTTTGCTCTTTCTGTCTGCAAACAACGACACAGCCATGCACCAGCACCCACAAGCCAAGCAGAGGAGAGGTTAGGGGACCATGTCTTTGCACATGCTTGGAGTATACTTTAAGATTTATGAAGAAATGTCTCCTAAAATATCACTGGAATCTTGCCTCTTTAGTCAGCGCGGCATTGAAGTAGGTCACATTTTGTGATCTTATAAGCAGCCCCAAATTATGCTGCAACACTCTTTCCCCGTCTCATCTGCAGTTCACAAGGTGCAGAAGATGGTAGGAGGGAGGGAGCCGGGCTCGGTGACTGAGCTTCTCTGAGCAGGGATGCAGATTGTCTATTTGTTTAGATGTTTGGACTTTTAATCTTGTCAAGTGGGTTATAGAGCACAGCTGTTGGTATACAAAACCAGTAGGGTGGCTGATCTAATACATTGAGCTCTTTTTACCTCCCTGCATGCCCCCCCCCCCCCCCCCCCCCCCCCCCACCACACGTTTTTTTTCTCTGTCTGCTTGTCTGTTTCCACGGCACAGACGGATCTACAGTGGCTCCTGGTGGAGCTCGGAGGTACTGATCAGAAAGCTTGAGGCAGCAAATGTGTGAAATCCTTGACCTAGTTGTTCATCTTGTGTACACCGAGTATCTCTCTCGCTAATCAAATCAATGTTTGGAAAAACCGGTAGACCTTTCTCAAAATGAATTGCGGATGAAGGAGACTAGCGCAGCCACCTCTGTTTGACAGATTAGCTCAGATCCATTGATTCTGCCGAAGAGAACGTAACAGTGGGGCTGGCACTAAACACAGCTGCCTTCATGGATTCTGGCAACTGGGTGAAGGTTACGTCATATGAGAAAAACTTTAATATGCTGTACTGCATAAAAAGAGGGAAAAAAAGAGATTTTCATACGAAAAAAAAGGTTGGGGTTTTTCTTTTTTTTGCTTGTACATGGGTTACGTGAAACAAATATTGTATTCTCAGTTCCATCGCTCGGGCACAGCTGCAGGAGATGTATTGTTCATCTAATAAGCCCACATTGAGGCAGCAGTCATGGTGAGAAATTTCTTGTTCTCACATACAATATTGATTAAGTTAGTATATGGGCAAAATTCAAGCACAGAACATTAGATCCCTTAAAGCTAAAAGCAAGAGAAGCTTTAAGTGGGAGAGAGCAGGTCATCATGTTTCTGTGCATCAGAAGCAGATCAGCCTGTTCGTTTTCTCTTTTTCCCTCTATCACTGTCGACCAGGGGTGGTCTGGGGAATTTTGCACTGCCCGGCAAAAGGTACACAACACACAGTCTGAGAATTATTTCACTGCACAAACACAAGGTCTTTGTTTATGTTGTTCTTGGTGTTTGACCAGGAGCTTTACTCAGCTTTACTTCTCCTGTCACATTTTTTCTTTCCTTCTCGTCTTTCTCCAGCGGTGTTCCACAGAAATACGTCATTCAAATCTTCAATTTGGCTTCTTTAGCTTTAGTTTTTAAATATTGTTTTGGAAATTATGAACATTTGTTTTCTTTGCCAAAGGAAGATTGATGCCATTTGTTTTCAGCCACATTAGAATTCATTTTTACAACTGCAAAATGAGAAGAAGAAAATCATAATAAATAAATTAATAAATGAAGGTACTTACTGGCCACTTTGATAGGTACATTTCTCAAACAGCTCATTAATGCAGTTATCGAGCTGGCCTATCATGTGGCAGCACCACAATAAATTTAGGCATGTAGCCGTGGCCAAGACGACCTGCTGAAACTCAAACCAAGCAGCAAACTTTGAGTGACATTTCAGAAGCTGGCGATCGACTGGTATTTTCTCATGGAACTATCTCGATGGTTTGCAGAGAATGGGCCAAAAATTGAAAAATACCCTGGGTCAAAATCCCTTGTTGATGCCACAAGTCAGAGGAGAATGGCCAGACTGCTTTGAGCTGATAAGAAGGCAACCATAACTCAAATAACAATTTCAGTTACCATTTGAGTCAAATAACCATTTTCGTTACCATAAACCATAAACACAAAACACATCAAACCTTGAAGCAAATGAAACGTGAAAGTATGAATCTATCGTTCGTTGTAGCAGCACTTCATGTTGTTGGTGGTGTAATGGTGTGGGAGATATTTTCTTGATATAGTTCGGGCCCATTAGCACCAACTGAGCATTGGTTAAATGTGCAGCCTACCTAAGTGTTGTTGCTGATATTGTCCATCCCTATATATCCACAGTGTTTCCATCTTCTGCCTCCAGCAGGATAACACGCCATGTCACAAAACAAAAATAAACTCAAGCTGGTTTCTTTAACAAAACAGTGAGTTCACTGTACTCAAATGGCCTCTACAGTCATTAGATCTCAATGTAATAGAGCACCTTTGGGATACAGAGGAAATTCGCATCATGGATGTGCAGCCTGTTAATCTGCAGCAACTTCGTGATTCCATCTTCTCAACATGGACCAAAATCTCTGAGGAATGTTTCAAACATCGCGCCGAATCTGGGACGTGAAATTCAACGTACTTCTGAAGGCAAAAGGTTTGAAATAACCTGCTTTGCCCAGTGAATAAGATCTAGCACACACCCTGACCATGTTTTTGGCATTAAAAACAAAAGTGGTTTATTAATCTTCATTTTTATTTTAGTTGTGTTCTTGTGTTGTGGATGAAAAACCAAGCACACGTATTTCAAGGTCTAGTGGAGCCTCTTTCAAAATCTGCTTAATCTGTGCCAAACACTAAAACATTTAATAAGTGTTTTGTTAATCTTAACATTCCCAATCCTCTGATGAGATTTTAGTTGCCAGATTATACAAGTGTGATGCAAGGCCCCTTGTCACACAGACCTTTAAACAAATGTTTTGTTTTGGTTTTGTTTTTAATGCACGTTTATGTGCATTCAAAAAACCTCTCAGGTGTAAAAGAAATATAAAGAGAAGAAAAAAATCTGCTCAAACTGAATTTATGCCTCAGTTCTTCAAAGGACATGATAACATCAGAGTTTGGAGGATACAGATCTTGAATCCTTTCAAGCTCTTTAGAAGCACAAAGTTTAAATGTAGCATCAACTTTTCCTGGGGCGAGAAACTGGTTACCACATATTGGGGTATACTGTAACAAAGAGTTTGGTTCTTTTCAGTATTTTCTCACATAAAACCAAATTTGAATCATATGACTGGTAAATGGATTACCAGTCTGCTATTGCAGGGCTTAGTCACTGTTGCTTAAAACAACAAGATAAACTGAGCTGTGCAGCCCCGTATCACTCACTGATACCATTGTTGTACAATGTTCAGTTTAGTATGAAAAGTCAAAATAGGAAAAGAAAAACATAGAAAACAGAAGGTAACAAAACCCAAAACATTTAAAACTATTGAATGTTTTATATCTGGTCCCTTCATTTCTTTATATATTTCAAAAACTAAAACATTGAAGTGGAGTGCCAGCTGGTTGGAGGTGGTTGCAGTGACTCGATTTTAACTGAAGGGATTTTCCAAAAAAAAATTCAGATTTCATTTCCTGTTTAGGATTTTCAGCCATTTTTAACATAGTGAAACATACTGTCTGATCAGTTTTGCAGCATTTAAAACCACAGAATTCATCCTACTTCTTCCATCAGCTGTCATTTCATCAATAAACACTAGTCATCTAGCACCATTAGCAGCCGCACATGCCCATGCCATAATATTGCTTCCCCCATGTTTAACAGATAACGTTATATACTTTGAAAGATAAGCTGCCCGTGCTTTTCTCTTTCCATCATTCGTGAGGACATCTCTTGAGCGTAGGCTTTGATAATGATGTCCCTACCTCCTTGAGGATGTTTTATGTTGTAAAAGAGTTTTTCAGAACCGTTTAAAGAATTCTGTGAAAGCTTCTATTAAAAACAAATGGCTGTATTTTCTCAAAGGCTAATTCTGGCATTTGCTAAACACCAGAAATTAAAGCTGAGTCTTCACTTCAATCATATGTTGATTGGCTGATTTAAAAACTGTGGTGGTGTACTGAGGCAAAGAAATTATAAGGACCTAACTGTACATACTTACAGAAAACACACTGGATCTTACCAATATTTGGAAATGTTCTCATCCTGTGTATGAATTTTATGACTTGACCTATTTTGTTAGCACTGTGAGCAGTGGCGGTCCTAGCCTGTTTGGCGCCCTGGGCGAACACTCCCTCTGGCGCCCCCCCCCCCCCCCCCCCCCCCCCCACACACACACACACACACACACACACACACACACATAAAACATATTAAGGATTGTACATTAACATAAAACTGTTGTCGGAACCATACTGAATTTCACCAGAGAAACACACACACACACATGAAGAGAGAGAGAGTATGCATAGTATGCTAACAGCTACCAAACAGACATCATAAATCGTCATACAATGAGAACAGGACAAATCAAAAATTGACAATGACTAATTAATATTAAAATCTGTAACATAATGTATTGTTTGGAGTTTAGTCTGTTACTGTTACTATTTTTACCATTTCTTCTTGGACCAACTGTAATCCACATTATTTCCTTAGGGATTAATAAAGTATTCTGAATCTGATTGTTTCAGGATGACCTGCCATTATCCAATGACACATCTGCTTACCTGTATCTTTTGCTCGTTTCTCCTCCTCTTCTTTTCTCTTTTTTCTAAACTGAGCACCTGATGGTTTTGAACTTTTCTTGTCCATCTTGGTTTTAATTTTGCACTCCAGTATGAAAACAAATCCCCCAACCCGAGGATCACCACAACATAACCTAACCTAACAGACCTACACCTTAGTTCACAGATTCACTTTGTCAAAGGTTTATTTCTGGGATTTCACACAACCCAGGATTCAAAACATGAATACATAATGGGCTTGGATTTACATCATTATGAATGAAATGTACTCTGTTTGGAAGCAGCCGACCCCCTCCCCTTTCAACAGATTGTGTGTGAGACTTTAAATCATCAAACTGTAAATTATAAATTTCAAATTGTTATTGATCCCTTTACCCCTGGTCCTAAAGTGTATATTTATTTTCTTACTCTTCTTATATTTATTGTTTGTTTACTTGCACTGCAGTAACTGGAGCCTCGTCGTCTCGTCTCTCTATATACTGGACTGTATGTAGCGGAGATGACAATAAAGTTTACTTTGACTTCGACAGCGAGCAGGTGCACCGAGGGCTCTCGCACTCACTTTTCGCGTATAGAATTTCGAAAAAACATCGGTACAAATTATAAGTCTGTATCATGATGTCTGGTGTTTTCGTGTTTGTTGGTTGTATTTTGTTTTATTTTGTGAGTTGGTTATTAGATGCTGCTCCAGCCAGCCAGAGAATCCCCCGCCGCCCCGCCCTCTTCTCCCTGTGCGCACCTCGCAAACGGAGGGCGCCCTTAGTCCCAGCAAATGGGCGATAGAAAACCGATCGGTGCCTATCCATTCCCAATATGCGCTGGCAGCATGAGGGGCAGCATGAGTACGAGCATTTTTTTTTTTTTTTTTTTTTGCCGATGCCTGTGATGCCGCCCCCCACCACGATGCCGCCCCGGGCAACTGTCGCCCGTATCAAAAACCGCTACTGACTGTGAGTTTATTAGTAAATCATAATCACTCTGAACCAACAGGCTTGTACCATCTGCATATAACTGGCATACAGTTTACATACTACTATGCAAATTTTCACTAAATAAGCTAACAAGGTCACCTCCAGGTGAATTGGCGAATGTTGCAAGAGAGAAGTCAGCAGGAGAAAGTTTGACTGAAGAAACTAAAACAATAAAGTCCAAAGAGGAATCCAGAAAAGGCACAGCTTTCCAAAGCGTTTCCACTGAAGTAACAATTGGCTAATGGACCACGAGTGTTCTTGTTACACAAGGAAAAAAAGCAAAATAGGTGGAGGACAGGGAGCACTGTTCAATGGTCTGTGCAATTTTATTGCAGTGAAATTTAATGAAATGCAATGAACAAAAAACAAAGAAAGAAAAAAGAAAAAAAATTCAGGTTGTGCACGATCCAATGGGATAGTGCCAAGAGAATTAGACTGTAATTTTCAGCCTGAATGATAAACTAACTTTTTAATTTTTTTATTTAGCAAATATAGTAAAATGCTTTAGAATTTAGCAATCGGTTTTTGCTCTTATTTATCACAAAAAAAGTAAAGCATATTTTCTCCCCTTTATTGACTCATACAGTATATGTGTGTATAACTAACGTTCAAGTCTCTTGAAGGTAAACACAATTCATCCGAGCGTCTTTCAAAGAACAACCACACGGTGATTGTGTCTGTCACTGAGAACAAAAATATACATTAATAAATAAAAACCTGAAATGTAATTTCAGCACACTGAAGATAAAACACCCCTCTGGTCGGCGTTGGGAGGGGTCAAGGCGGTGCAACGCATGGCGGAGAGGCTGATGAAGGGCTCAAGGCTCACTGACAACTTATTTTTGGTGGGTTTATCCGTCAACCCTGTTGATTCCATTAGCCAGGACCTGACAGTGAGTGGCTGTACTCCAAGCTCTATCAGTCTCCCATCAGATGCTAGCGAGAAAGCAGGGGAGAATAAGAGAGATGGAGAAATAGAATGTAAGAGAGGGAGAGGGGTAAATAATGGCTGGCCCTTTTACTGTATGGATCCTCCATAAAACACTGCTGCCTGTGATAACTGTATCAAACATTTGAAACTGATAATATGCACAGACAGTAATGAGATTACTGGCAGTATAATAATCTTGGGAGCAAATTTCACCCATGAATATGATGACACTGACAGAGGAAAAAAAATAAATTGACGAGTATGATGACGACAGCCATTATGCTAGCATTAGAGACCAGAAGTATTATTCTGTCCCTGCTTGAAGTGGGTCAAAGCCCTAATGCCTTCTTTGTGGATGTGACAAAGTGTAAAGCTGCTGCCACTGCCTTGCCTTGTTATACCCCTTTCCCACGCACAGCTACATAAATCTCTTCCTCATTTACCGCTCACGCCATTGAAATTCAATTCCCTTGAAACTGGTTCTAAAAAAGATGCTTCGGGTCCGGCAAGTTATCGGTTTAGGCTATAGGCATTCCGATTTATGCCGTGCTGAATTACATCTGGGGAAATGGGAATGGGGTCAGACTGTTATATTTCATGTTTAAACCAAAGCTCATATTTTTGTCTGAGCTTCTTCACTTTCCTTCTGTCTTTATAAAAGGGACTGAATACTGGAATTTACTCCAAGTCTGAAATTACTTTTTTTTTTTCCCTCTCCCCTCTGCTGCTTCCTTTTGCTGCTCTCAGTCCATCAGCCTTGACTTATTAGTTGAATTTCCCTTCAGAATGTTCCAGGGATGGATCTTTCCAGCATAATGATGATGGAAGTCACACTGAACAGGTCGGTAGTGTCTGTCATGGGTGGGGGGTGGGGGGGGTTTAACTACGAATAAGTCACCAAATGACTGAGAAGAATGAAATATTACTCATTTAGGGGGTAATGAATTTGAACATGATTAAAAGTCTTTCATTTTGTTGAGCTCACACCCAAACAATCCGGGCGGGCAAGAACTGACTCAAAGTAAGAGTTTGACAGAACAATTTGTATGATGCCTGGGAACTCATTAGCTTGAGAAAGCTAATTAAAGCTTTCTGAATGGTTCCTTGACCTGTGAAATCTGCAAGCCAGGCAACCGTGAGAGAAGACAGAACAAAGTAGAAATCTTGATTAAAACTCAATACAAGCTCGCTACAGGAATTGATTGTTTAAGCTCATTCCGTGTCATGTGGGTTAGGCGTTGTGGGGTCTTATTGTAGTTTGAGCCGCCGCTCCTAAAGAGAGGAAGGAGAAAAGAATCATGTTACTCCGTTTCATAATTAAAATATATACTAGCGATACTACCATATAGTTTTTGAAAAAAATAATATCCACTTTTGCGCTTTCAAAAGTAAACTTTCAGCACTCTGCTTTCTTTTCTCTCCAACAGAGTAAAATTATTATTATTTTATTATTCATTACACATCTCAATAGTGAGAGGAAATGACACTGTTACTCACTTGATTTATGGCCATGGTAAATATTTTTTGGGTTTTTGGTCAAATTACTAGGTCCATGTCTTGTTTATTACAGTACTGCGGTAATTTTGTACAATTTGGAAGAACCTACTTTGCCATTTTTTAAATTTAAAATAAATAATTTCGAATAAATGGCAAAGTAGGTCACGCTTTAGGGTGTGGTTACTATACAACTGATAGGTAACATCACTTCCTTTTGCCTTAGTTAAGATAAAAAAAATTAAATAAATAAACCCAGATGATGATGTCCAAAAGTCCTTCAGAATTTTTGGACATTACATCAGTTTTGGACATCATTGTATATAAATGATGGCCACAGCCACAGCATCTATAATGGCCACAGCCATCATTTATATACAGTCTATGCTTTTTAAAGGTTAAGAGCAAACTTAACACATTTTTAATACAGAAAAAAAATATCTAATGGTCATATAAAAAACTGTTTTAAAACACAATTTGTAGAACCAGGACCTGCTTATCGGTGATAGCTGTTTACACAACCCTTTTTCACCCTATAAGGATTTCCTATACACTTTGATGTTGACACAGCGTATGTGCGTGTGTCACTGCACCCACTAATTACAGTGAAGTAATCAATGACCGCAGCTGTTACTGTGGTTAAATTTAACTTGAATCATTACTGCTAATAAAATCCGTATCACCTTTTGTTTAACTGATTTGGGACTGCATTTTCATTGAAAGGAACAAACAAGCAGACGACAACTGTTTCACCAAATATACAATATTTATTACACAGTTTGAAAACTGTCTATAATATGTTATTAGTCCATTAGGTGAACAATTATAATAGCAACAATTAACTTTTCCACCAATTTGTAGAGCATGAAGTTAACTACAGCAAGCAAAGAAATATTAGTAATATTAGTTCAAAACAGTTGTGATCAGCCTATTATACCTTAGTCTATAGGATATAACGCAGGTAGGTTCAGCTTATGGCATCCTTTCTTTTCCAAAATATGCCCTATCAAATGAGGAGCAAAGGCAGCCTGAGGTGTGTAATCTGTTAATGCATCCCTCTGCTCCACTGTTACACTCTGCTGTGATTGAATATATTTTAAAAGCCACCGGGAGGGTCAGTCACTCTGCAAGCTGATGTGTCTTGCGAATTTTACTTTATACAGTTCACTTTAAAGTAAATCCAGAGTGAGGGACAGATTATGTTTTATTCAGAGACCCCCCTGCTCTGAGAGACAGTGCGACGTGAGGATGTAAGAAGGGGCATAAATGTAGCATTAGACCTTTGGGGGTTGTCCCTGCTTTCAATTTCTGCATGGCAATTTGGCTTGACACACAAGACCAAAGAACTGGAAAGGTTATGCTAGAAAAAAATAAAAAAATCTTCTTGACCTTGGCTAAATAAAGGTGGAATGGAGGGACAAAGTAAAGGAAGAATAAGAAAGTATAAAAGGTCTTTTTCCTTTTTTTTAAAGGGTGGATCCCACAGGTGTTTCTCCTGTCTGACCTCGACAAAATGAAAGAAAATGGGCTAAACTCATCTGAGTGCCTGCAGGAAATTCAAGTCAGAGACAGAGAGCAGGAGGGGAAAAGGAGGTTAGCGCCCTCTGTGGAATTAGAGGCAGTGTTCGCCTGACTGAGGGCTTTGGAAGACGCAGACGTTCACACAGGGGATTGTCTAGCAAAAAAAAAAAAAAAGCGGGATCACGATCTGAGATACTATGATGCATAAAGACTTCAGCTTGCGTGCGTGGCATCATTTCAATTTACATAAGCAGTTTCAGAACTTCTGCTGCTGAAATAAAGTGTAAAAGTAAGTTAACGTAAGTCGCTGTTTAACACTCCTGCCAGATATGTTTTCTATTCAGAGCTGAATAAATAACACTTTGATTCAGAAAAATCAACAGCTGTCAAATACTGCGAAGTAAACAGCAGTAACACAGTTTGTCTGTCAGAATTTCGAGCCCATACAATCTGCTGTATACAACACAGAAAAAGCCCCAGAGTTTCGAGCTAGCTTCAAGAGTCGGGTGGGAAGGACTGGATTCAATATGTTAGCCTTTTGTGCACACTCAGCCTTCTTTATTCAATTTTTGCATCCCACCTCCCCCATCTTTTTATATCATATTTATAGTGCTTTTATTCTCTGTCTTTCTCATTTTTGCCACGCGCAAACACACACTCACACACACGTACACACCAAGTGACGACTTCGACATGATCTTTCATTCAGGCCAGCGGCTGAGCTTAATGCGGTCCTGGGCTCCTGAGTTCCTTTCAAATGAGTTTTTCTATTATGCTTCTCTTCTCCAGCCACCGCAGGGCTAGTCCCTCACAGCCATGAAGCTGAGCACGAATACTAAGCTTCGTGTGTGTTTGTGTGTGTGTGTCAAAGAGAATGAAGTTTGCTTCAGGGTTCTCATGCAACTGTAAAACAAATAGTTGATAGGTTCCTTTGTTCCCTGGGACTGCATTTTTACTGTGCTGTGAGGTACGTCTTCTATCTATAGAAACACCCCGACATACTGTAAGGTCTGCAACACCCCCACCCTGAAGAGCCAAGATGAATGCTCCTAGAACTTTGGCACAACTCTAATAGAGTTCCAAATTAAATCACGTTCATTGATCATCCTCCCTCTTTATCTTCTTTCTCTGATTGGGTGTTCTGATCTTCTCCTTGATGCTCTGCTCATTAGTATCCCTGAAACACAGCAACAAATACCCAAATGCTGCTCACACTGCTTCAGTGTCTCCGTGCATTGATTATTGGCCTATATTTACAAATACAGAGCTTCTATATGTCATTAAATTAGTAAAGACTCCTACCAGAAACTCACAGTCATGCATACCTTCACCAGAATGTGTTCTTAAAGAAAAGTTCTCTTGAAAATACAGCAATCGTAGTGGCATCGACCTCTTCTGTTAATATAGCATCCCATTGTCATAATAGATAACTGGACAAGTGAATAAATAGTGAATGATATGCAGACACGTATCTGTGTTTGTTTTCTGATTCTTTCCCGTGGGTGCTTTTTGGGGCACCTTAGCAGATATTTAAAAAATCACACTCTCTAAACACGCAGTAATCTCTATAAGACACGGGGGCACAGCTCTCCAGCATGACAAATATTCTGGATGAGGGCAAATCATTTATACACGAGCAAGCTGCTCCACAAATCTAACCCATAGTATTGAAAAGTGCTGAAATGTGTCATCACAGATAAATTTCAAGACCATAAGCCTATATTTGGCGGGATTCTCTGATCATTATCGTCTTATGATTCCCCCCTCACAGTATTTTATGTTTTTTTAGGCAATCACAGAGAGAGTGTGACACAAACAGAATGACTAAGTAGAAGAACAGTGTGGATACGTGTGTGTATCTATGTGTGTATGTGAGTGCTTGCATTACAGAAGTGCAAAAAGATATGCCAAGTGTGGAATAATGGTTTGGCATGTGTGAAAATGAACACAGTGATTGGGATTAATGACCTTATGGAAGCCTAAAGTGGGCATAATGAGCTGGAAAAGGCATATTCTAGATAAACCCGCTGGAATGGTAATGGAACAAACTGCTGGAGTCAGGGCCCAGCGTTGAGAGATATTGACTGTAGATTTGGACCTGATGGATTTCATTGCTGCGCACCTTAGGCTGATGAAACTCCTTGATACTGCATTAGAATGAACTTTTCTTTTACTGGTCTAAGTGTTACAGTACGTTGAACGGTAACAATCCTAAGTAGTGATTAGTATGTACTGAGGTTGTGTGTATTTGTAGTTGTACAGATAATATTCTAGTTTAAACATCCCCTAAAAATTTACACTCAGCTAAATTAGCTTGCATAAGCAGTTATTTCTTATGGAAAGTGCTAGCATTTAGATTGACAAGGAAATATTTTTTAGTGTAAGTAAAACTGTTATAACTGTTATATAATAATAAAAATACACCAACTGCAGTTCCACTCATGGCCATTTGAGGCTGGCTCCGAAAGCAAATCCCAATAGAAACCCATGTTAAAATGTCACACTTCAGCTTTGTAATAAACATATTTATAGACTGCTACAGAAAAACAAGGTTTTTGTTCTTTAAAGCTAGTCTCAACCTTCATAAGAACTCATTAAGTGGCGTGTCTTGTTTGAAGTGTTGGCTCCTTTTCTATCATTAATGGAACTACATGGCATGCAGGAGTTAAAGTTGGTGAGAACAATTGACACCAACGTTCCAGCACCTTCACTAAATGAGTCTGGTAGGCCCAACCACTGTGAGAGATGGCTGCCCCTCCCTGAGTCTGCTGCTGCAGAGGTTTCTTCCTGTTAAAAGGGAGTTTTTCCTTCCCACTGTCACCAAGTACTCACTCACATGTGCTTGTTGGGGTTTACACTTTAAGATTGTAGCACTATATATATAGAATATAAGCCAGCTTGAGGCCAGTGATTTGGCTATATCTAAAGGAATATATATGAACTCAATTAATACATAATACTTTTGACTACTGTAATGGTGACATGGTGCATGTTACTTATATTCTCAGGCATCCTGAACAGGCCACTTTTATAATACCAGCAAACATTATGGTTTCTAGTGCAATTTGGCACACATTGTTCCTATGTTTTCCAGGGAGAGAAAAAAATCTGAGATATAGAAAGATGTAAGAAAAAGAGAGCAAGAGAGGAAGATGAGAGATTATTTTCAAAAGAAAGGCCTACCCAGCAAAGATCATTTGATAACCTGGAAAACATCCTAATTCATTTTGTATGTATGTATGTATGTATGTATGACTGGGATCTAAAATGTTGGCTCTATGCATAAAGTGTTGATAAAGTTTTTTGCATTATTTAACGGCAGCATAAAAAGCTGGTTTACTACAGTTTAGTGCAGGCTAAACTGGTTAGTTTGCAGTACTGTGGTGTGAGACTGGATTAAGGGTAGCAGGAATCAATTTAAATTTAAAGCGATGATGCTGATTAGATTTACTGGCTGAATTTTACATTTTATAATTGCTTTATACTATCAAGGGGTTGGAAATCAGCCACGATCGCTCACAAAACATCTGCTTGTATCTTCTTGGATTTCCAGTTGGCTAAGTCCACAAAGAACAGGGAATCTCAGAGCAGCAGCCTCACAGGTCAGCTGATCACAGGCGATACGCAAAGTAAAATCTACTGGAGCTAACAATGCAAATTATGATGTGATTTCTTTCCAAGTGATTCTATTCCACATGCTGCACAGCTACACCCAATCTTAGGGTTCCCCCATCTGCCAAATCCCGCTTTAACCCCTGCTGGCAAGTAGCACAGCCTGTTAGTGAAATTGTGTGTACTCTAGGTGCAAGCTTGCTAGCCTTATCTGGTAACTCAGCACTTTGGCCTCTCATCTAAATAATGTCTTCTTTTTTTTTTCACTCTGTCCTGTGAGAGCTCACTTTTTTTTTCGAAGAGGTCGGACCCAGCCTCTTTCTTGTTTTGCTTGTTTGGCATCTTCTGTGGATCCCACAGGTTCTGTTCATCTGTTTCTTGTCAAGGTCGGGAAAGAAAGTGGAACTTTACTATGTTGTAAAAAGTGGTGAGAGAAAAGCTAGAAGGGGGTAAAAGAAAAACTCAGAGCTGGATGCTCCTACCATTCATCTTAAAATCCTGTACTATCCTGAGCCCCTTTTTCAAAGTGCAGATATACTGTAATTATCACATATTCTTAATTGTAAACATGTACCGGTGACTATTATTCATCCAGAAACTGATGCATTTGTAAATGTATTTGTCAAAGAACATTAGTCCTAAATAATGTATCCTGCAGGGTTCTCTATTGAATGCAGAGTTTAAATAATGAAAAAGATTATTTAAAATCACAAATCAAATTATGTAATCTATTATTTAACGGTTCCTGTTTAGCAAGGGGCCTCCAAGTACAGACTAAATGCAATGTACTTTTTAAACTTACTATGAAGCACTGGCAAACAGATTTGATGGATAACATCCGAGAAGTTGACTTCTACAGAAAATCATCCTCAGCAGCTGCCCCTTGGCTTTTTTTCACTGTCATTCACCGAGTCTGGACCTTTCTTAGAGTTGCTGCCGGCTGTTGGGACAGATGTCTCTGGTTGTCACTCGGAATGGGGTTTCAGTGGGGCTTGAGAGAGCTGGAGGTGAAAAGCACCAAGGCCATCAAGTGAAGGGTGTAAAAGTAGCCCACTGGGGGTATCACCTGTTCCAAATGGAATAGTGGAGAGCAAATGAGAAGGGTGGGCTGGAAGGAGAGGGGTGAAATGAAGGGTGAGGAGGATGAAATGAAGCACAGAAAAGAGCGTTTGGTGAACATGTGTCATGCACAGCTGCTGTCTTGGTGCCTGCCGGAAATGCTCGAGGCTCTAAGCCTCCACTGCGGAGACCACAGTGAGAAAGGGGTCAGGGAGGCATGCAGAAAGGGAAGCCAAAGGTTCTGTGTGGGTGAAGAAGATATGGAAGAGAGTGAGGTCATAAAGGTGTAATAAGACTGCAGGGTGATGGAAAAAATATATCATATAAAAGTACTATGTACAGAAAAAAAAAACAAAAGAGAAAGAGTTTTTGTCTTTATATGAGTTGAAATCACACACCTGTCCCAGCAGACTCATAGTCTTTAATAACTTTTGCTCATTCATGTCCGCCAGCAGTATCACTCCATGTGGACCGGGTCTGCAGATTTATGAGGCCAGGTTGGTGAGTGGTACGGGAGATGAGTCAGGGAATGAGCAGAAGATGATTTGGGTAAAGCTTCTGTTGCTCTCCCAAAGGTCCTCCTGATCATCACAGTTCCCCTGTAGAGACTATGAGTCAGCTCAATGCTTCTTTGATCCTGTCACATGCTCATCGTGTCACACAGAGAGGGACGTGGGCACCAGGGTAGAACACACACGCACACACTCGTGCACACGAGTACCCACACAGTTCCTCTGGTAAAATATGATCTTTGCTGACATTTAGGTCTGTTGTCATCACTCTAGTGGTTGTGTCATGTTGGCAAATAACTTCGAATTCGTGTGTGTGTGTGTATGTGTGTGTGTGTGTGTGTGTGTGTGTGTGTGTGTGTGTGTGTGTGTGTGTGTGTGTGTCTGTCTGTCTGTCTGTGCGCGCGCTCATGAGAGTAGGTAGGTGTTTATGCGCCATATGTCTTACTGTGTTGGTAAATGACCCTTGGAGATCTCCGGGGCCTGATTCTGCTCCACAAGAGAAAAAGGCATCCTGTAATTCTTACAGATAGATCTCCTCATTCTTAGTGATGTAACATTTTCAGTATTCTTTGTGAATACAAAGGGTTTTGATACCTAATTGATACCAAATTTTCAAACAAACTTGGAGTAACCCTTAAAGGTTACGCTATGTGACGGTCTGCGGTAATGTATAATGACTTGAAAGAAATATAACAGGGATAACTTCTCAACCTCAGGTTTCCAGCTGTCCGTGTCCATGTCCACAGCCAAGTGGCTTAAGACAAAAAAAGCAGGTATAGCCTTATAATGAGAAGTTGGGCTGCAAGGAGGCTGTATGAAGGCTGAAACTGCTTGAGTAGTGCACCCCATATGAGATTTCCAAGTTGGAGTCTCGAAAGGGCAGAAACTTTATCATCAGCTGATGTGGGCTGAACCAGGCTTGCTTGCTGAGCTGAAGCCTACTTGAAGTTGTGCTATACTCAATTGTTATAAGCAAATTTCCTTTGGACAGAAGTGTAGCAGAAAATGAATAAACTCTTGAGGGCCATCCACACAGAAAGCAATTTGCAGTGATGTGGCAACTGGAGTCCACAGAAAGTCAATGACATGTGACGACTTCAAGCAATGACAGGTGAAGCGAGCGTGTCCCGAGTTGAACTTTTCTCAGCCTCGAGGCGAGTGACTGGAATGACTCCCAATGAGATTGAACAATACTACTGATTGGATGATGACAGGGTAGTAAATAAATTAGAGAACTGCCTTGTGTGGACACTCCTTCAGTACTATGTTCCTGTCAAATCCAGTGTCTGCATTTATTCTGCATTAAAGGCATCACATTTACATTCAATTATTTTCAGATTAAAGGTTGAAAATATTCTCAGGTTTACTCTTAATTTTTGGAATAGGTTCTTTGAGTTGTCCAATACATGCAGTAAAATCAAGATTTGCTTGAAATGCTGTCTCTTAAAATCTAGTATAAAACAAATGGGTGAAGAAGAGCAATTATTCAAAACATTCACCTCACATAGCCAAGTCTGTAAAACTGCCAAAGCTTAAAAAAAAGACAGAAAAATAGCTTAAGAACAGAAAATACCTTCACAGGGTTTATCTTTTTCATTTTATGAGAGAAATACTGATAGAAATTTCTTTCTGAAAATGGATTGCACATCCAAAACTAAGTAATGCTAAGTAAGTATGCTGGTCAGCCCTGATCTTCTATCAGTGTCCTTCTCCCAGGTGTTATAGAATCCATGTCAACACACATTGTTCTTTCTTTGCTTCTTTTCTTCAGTACCTCACCTCACCAGGTCCTTGATGCCAACCCACAGACAAGTGAAACTGAGCAGTTTGGAACATGAGGGTATTCTGTGTGTACGTGTGTGTGTGTATGCCTGGATGTGTATGTTTGTGTGTGTGTGTGTGTGTGTGTGTGTTGACCCACTTTCACACAGGGAGAGAGAGCGAGAGAGGTAGAGCTGTGAAAGTTCTTCCCCCTTCCTTCCTTTGCTCTACCTCCGCTAACTCTCCCTCCCTGCCCCGGCATCCAAGGGATGCAGCGGTGACTATGGCAACACTGCAGTAGTGAGCAGATCAGACTCCTTACTCTCACGCCGGTTTTTTTTCTTCCTTTCCTTTCTGTCTTCTTACACTTTTTTTTCCTCACTCCTGTTTGTCAGCTCAAGGCTGTGTCACGGGTGTGCATCTAGATGTTGTCTTTATAATTACAAAGATCCCTATCTTCTGATTTATTTAGTGTGCCTGCACTGGGACTTTGCTCAGCAGTAAGCCTCTAATTTAACCTAATTTGCATTAGGCTTTTTATTTCCTACATATTTTTTTTTCCAGTGCGGTGGATATTCGAAAGGCTGACGTAAATACGACATAAAGTTCAACTTCAACACGTACAAATTGTTATAGGAGACAAAACTCTGAGGTTGCATCCCACTTCACTCACAGTGTGAGAAAGAATGTGGGTTGATTGCCACTACAAAAGGTTTTTTCGGGGGGGGGAATCATCAGGATGCTGTCCTGAACAACCTGTTGTCGCAGAGGGATGATGTCGTGCTGCTGACTCTTGCTCGGCCCACTTGTGATTCCTAGATAACACCGCATCTGAGACTATTCTCTCCTGTGTTTCTTGTGTGTGCGCGTGTGTGTGTTGTGTGTGAGTGTGTTTGTGTGCCTACCATCTCATTGGCACAGCAAAGCCACCCCTGCCCAGCAGTTTGAAGCTGAGGACTCCTGGCAAAGACAGAAGGGCTTTTGGGACCTGCAGCCGTATGAATTTTTCATTCACTTGCCTCTGCCAACTCTCGCCCCTCTTTCTCTCCCTTTATCTCGGTCTCACTAGGCTGCTCCCTCTCTCACTGACAAGTATTGTCTCTTGCTCAGTCTCCAATAGCACACCTGGTACCTGCGCAAGCGGAGAGAGTAAACACAAAAGCAACCCCCACGCTACCCCAACAGCCCTGATGAAACACTCCCTCAAACGCACCGTGTAGCCTGCAGATGGAGTAAATGGCTCCTAGACCACGGTGCTTGGTATTCTACATTCCCATGTTTTGTTTTTTTTAAATCTCCCTCCTCCTTCTCAGGGTCCCTGAGGCTGGGTATGTAGAGAGAGGGCAGATGAATGGAAAGAAATCCATTCTGCAGGGCAGTGTTAGCAAAAACAAGGGAAAAAATATACGAGAATGTGAATGAATTCACACTGGAATTGCACACACTGGCACTGAAGGCACTACAGAAAAGAGTAAGCACTGCATCGGCAAACGCACAACCTATCCTAGCTGGTAGCCGCAAATCTTCTCCCTCTGCGTAGCACTTTGTGTAGTCATTGGAGGGGTGCTGGCAAATATTTAAAACCGAGATGACATCCACTGTGCGATTAAGTCCTTTCTGCGCTAAGCTGCCCTGACGAGATGGCAGATGAAAGAGTAAACAAGGATTTTTTTTCCACTTTTTGTCATCTTCCTTATGCGTCACTTCTGCATCCGTGCACACACAACAGACAAAAACAATGACTGCGCGAGACAACCTGACATGTCCTTTTCATGGGCCAGAAAATAGAGCTGTCAAGTGGCGGTGGCACAGACAAGCCACTGAATCTGGATGGATTCCTCAAGCAAAATTGACTTTCCGAAAGCAGTTGAACCCACAGGCCATGACATTTTAGATCTCAGCTCCAGAGACATTTAAGATCTCAGTGGGTGACATGTTACCTTTGCCCATTGTCTGTGCTTGAATCTATATGGCTTGGCAGGTCCCGGAGATACAGGTAATGCCCAACATGCAACGATCCTGTGTTATGTTAGTGTGGAACATGTGTGAGATGGGCACTTCTGTGGAGCTCTGCACGGTGCTCGTCTTTGCGTGAGTCTTGGGAGAAAGCGGTTGCCTTCACATGCTCAGTACATTCTTTGAAAAGTTAGGAGATTCCCTTGATCAATTATTGATCAAAGCCATTTACAAAGCACTGCCAAAAGTCACGAGTGTGTATTGTGATTCACGGTGTTCATGTGTATGGAAGTGTGTTTCTGACTATGTGGCACTGAAAGAGAAAACAGAGGGGCATGGAGAGAGGGAAAGGATGAAGCAACAAAGGTATAAATAAGGAAAATAGGGACGGAGAGCACATGTGCATGTGGCTTCACAGCGAAAATGAGATGTGTTTTACCTGTTTCGTGATATGCTCTGTGGGGAGAGGGATTCCAAAGGCTCTTTTGGAAAAATGACACAGAATTTGTCACATGCTCTACGGTGTACAAGTAAGATATATTACATTCAAATCAGAACACGTTCCTATATCCCAGTAAATCACAATGGATGCTGTCAGACTGTCACACAGGATTTGTTCTATTATTAAGTGACTAGGGAGCAGCTCCAAGTCCTGTAAATCATGCTGCAGAGAAAATCTGAAATTATACCCTTTTAAATGCAGGTGGTACGAGTCAAATTTGTAGGAGATGTTACTTTCAATCAAGATGACTTGCTGGTTTAAAAGTTGCAGGATGCCACAGGTTGGACTTGGTATGCATGAGAACAAAACACCAGGCAGGAGGAACCTTATGAAAGAAGATACATGATTTCATCTAAATAATGAATCAGTCTCACTCATTGTCACATTTATTTTTTATTTAGGCATCAGTGCATTTTGTCCCAGGCCTCAGACTGCTGGTACCGTAGCTCTGCTTTTGAATGAAATTACTGTTTATTGGATTTGAATACTTGGCATTATTGGAACTGAGTATGCTTCTCATTGCAGCCAAGCCTGCTGTCTGTGTTTTTCTTGTTTGTTTTTTTACATTTTTATCTTGTCATAATAATTAAAAGGCAGGAATTAAAAAAAATGTGTGTAGCCTTAATGCATTTAATCATTTTTTTCAGTGCTGTTTGGAGTACACTTCCTGATCAGCCTACAAGACTCAGTAAAACAGCAGCATGACAGTGGATGAGCATTGACTGTGACATGGTGCAGATTACAAAACTGTTCTGTCTTTTCATTAATAAAGACTTATACAATGTCAGCCTTTCATTTTCCATTATTTTACCACTTTCTGTTACATTTATATTGGAGTAATTAATGTAGCTTGCTAAGAAAAAAGTTTTCTTTTTTAAAGTACTACCTTAAAAGTTACAGTGTGTAAAGTCTCACAGCTAGATTGCTGTCAGCTGAGTCCTGTTTTCTTACTCTTCCCAGTTCAAATGCATTATCTACTATGGTGGTTGCTGAAGGAAAACATGTCTTAATCAGCTAAGAGAGAGCAAAAACACGGCATATTTAAACTACTGTTTGTGCAAAAAAAAAAAAAAAACACCTTCAGTTGATCCAAAATGCTATTATGACATAACTGATAGGGACTATCTCTCATACTGTCTCCTCTTCACTGGCCAAAATCCATCTCATTACATATAGGTCTTGAATTTTCAGACTGCGTCTTATCTTATAGACCTTACAGAACCATATCACCCCAATACAGGATTGTAATTATTTTAATAATTCTATTTATTTCAAAGTAGAATGAGAAGCTGAGCCTTCAGCATGCATGACCACCTTCAGTGGAATCGGCCCTTGTAATGTAACTGTAATGTATTCATTAGAAGATTACGTTGGACTATAACCAGTAAATGTTTTTGTTATTAAAAGAGTTTCATCATTTCAGTCTGGGGTTGAAAAATATAGTTCAGCGTTTGTTTGTGTTTTAAACTTAAAGTACTTGAAAAGAAAACCTTCAGACTTGGCAACTTAGCCAAGCCCACATCTGCCCTATTAACCAATAACTGATCACAGCAGAAAAGAGCATTGCTCTGGCTCATCCAGTCTGGCACCAGCTTAAGCTAATCTACCCTTACAGTTGTCAGGCCTGAGGAGGAATCACAGCAGAGTTTAGTTAATAGCAACATACCTACATGTTAGCCACAAGTAGATTAAATGTTAACTGTTTAACCATAAACCTTGTTTTGCTGGTATAGCATTATCTAATAAAATCAGAAATGCCCTATTGTTGTCTATCAAAGTTATATAGTCTGCTGTATTTCACTACAGGGAACTTTATATACTTTTGAAAACTACTTTTTTGGCATTTTGTTATTTTTTTCATGGTGACTGCTCACTGTCAGGGTTGTGTGCTCCAGAAAACAGCATCCCTCCTTCTGACTATCCTAGAGGACCTGGCCAGACACACACTGCCCAAGAGACAGGCTGCCATAAAATTAAAAATGCAACCTCAGAGAATAATCTGCATGCGCTGGTTGCGAAATACAGTGTCTATATAGACATGTTAACTAAAAGACTAGGTTACAATGGCTGCAGAAATTTCTATGCTAACATATGCAACTCTGTAACTGCAAATCTTGCTGCAAAAACAAATGCAACGTGCTGGCTTTTGTTATTTGTCCTGTTAATTTTTTTAAGCATTCTTGTTTTATATGCTTTGTATCTTTTTTTCAGTCTGCAATTGCACATTTTTTGCTCTGACCAGTATTATACTACAGCATAATGGCAGTATGGTGTGTATGCATATAGATTGGAATACTTAAAAATAGTACACTATCTATTTTCATTGTAGAGACACATGTCAGTCTGCGCCATCATGTGCTCTTAGTATGGCTGTCAAGAAATTAAAACTGTAATTGTGATTGATCTCATCACGTTGTGCAGAAATTTATCGCGCAATTGCAATTATTCAGGGAATAATCACTGCTGTCACACTGCTACATTGATGGCTCCTGTATGGTGTGCTGGACACTGTGTGTACTTACTTTGCTTTCACTGTTTAGCTGTTTTGCTACATCCATAAAATAATAGGCACATACCTCTTCATGCTGTCTCTCCTTTATTTTCATGAGTGTCAAAGCACGTAATTGCAGTTCCCACTGTCTGTAATGGGCTGTAACCCAAACTAACTACTGTATGATGTTTTGCCCTCTCTGCCCTAATGATGACTGTGGCTCTTGCAGGCAACTCATAAGCTGAGTCATTGACTTTTATCCAAAGTATGTCACACATACCTACCAGTACAAAGTGGCCACCCATTGGCAGCACCAGCAGCCATAACTTACATTATTAAATCAAATCATAACATACAAAGTATATAACATAATGTCATCTTTATTTCAGTGATGATTTTTTTTGCATATTCCATTCAATAACTGACAATTAGGATTAATGTAACTAATTATATGTCATTACATGGTTAAGATTTCTAGCACTTCCAGATTTTGCTTATCTGATGCTTTAGAAAAATAGTAACATAGAAATGTTGCATTGATTGTTTTTCAGTGAACACTATTGAGGTTTGTAACATATTACCAGGGCTGCAGTTGAATAGTTTTGCTTAGGGGCGTACGTCTCTGAAAGAGGTGATACGTTAAGAAGGCATACTAAAAGCTGACTGAATTCTCTGAATACTAAGCAAAGCTTCAGTGCTTACTTTATTATCTCCTTTAGCATAGCACATAGTGAAATATCCTTTATGTCACTTAGTCACTTGTTTTTCTTTTTTGAAGCAATTTGTAACATGAGTTTATAAAATTCTTCTATAAATTAAAAGAAAAATCTGGTATGTGAAAATGTTCAAAGTTTAAATGTGTCAAATTGAGTTAAGACTCAAATGCAGGACTCACAAACAGATGTGCATAAATTCAAACCAGCCTTTTGTTTGTTGAAATGGTCCAACAAAGTATATCAAAGCCCAAAACATAAAGCAAACAGTGGGATCTAAATTCTTCAACAAAGAGAAAAATGAGGCAAGGTGGGCAAATAGACTTCTGACAAAGAACAAATGGAAACTGGAAATATACACACAAAAACACAGAGGGCAATCAGGGGAAGGGAAACAGTCGGGGAACAAGAACCAGTTGAAACTAATCAAGACAAATGACACAACCCAGGATACAAAAGGAACAAAAACTCAGACAGAGTATAGAGGCACACGATGCACACCAAAGCAAAGAAAACCCTGAAAGCTATAAATCAAGGGCTCCAAATGTCAGAACTCACAGACTATAACCAAAATAGAGAACACTTAATAATAAACCAGAATTCAGTCAAAAATACAAAACTCTGAGTCTAAAACCCTGGACCGTTTTACAGGTCATCTATATTCTTTTCTCTGAAATAACATTTTATTCTCAACCTTCAGAAACTGCATGGTAGGAACAATTCAATCATTCATTTTCCCTACAAACAACCATCCATGTTACCATTCATACTGTTTTCTAGTTAAAACATGCTAAAATCTATTAACACGTTAAGTCTAGTGTAAGTGTACTTGAAGTTTATAGCATACTGGTTATCTTTTCCTCTCTTTATAAAGTCACCTTCACCTTTTTCCTTGACCTCAAAGCATTTGAGGCTAATTAGGAAAAGACATACGAGGTAGTTTTTGTGAGTATGCAACAAACCAGGTCTAATGATTTTCATATACTTGCCTTCCTTCTATATTTTGCGGCCCTTTTTAAATGTTATATTGCACTGCTGCCACAGACTGGACTAGAGTTTGAATCAGGACACTGCATATACATTTTCTAATAAATAACTCTTGATGCCCCCTTTTTTAATAACTTTAAATAACAGACAACTAGATTTGGTTTTGGCTGTGCAGACATTGCTTGCTGAGTGGTTAGCTTTCATCCTTTTTATAGAATTGGACAACAATATTACATGATATAAGAATATTTCCAGAACTTTCCTTTGGAGAGACACCACTGCTTTTTTCCACTTAGACAACCTTCCGTTCCTTCATGCACTAACTCGACTAGACGCTGGAACCCTTCCACAGGGATCTTGGCCCATGCTGATTTGATAGCATCGCACCAATATTCCGTGGCCACATTAATGCATCTGATGGCACATTATGCTGCAGGAAGCATCCATCTGAAAAATGCATAGATGGTGATGATTAACAGCTGAACTTGGTCAGCAGTAAACTCTGTAAAGTTCAAGTGATGCTCAGTTTGATCTAAGTGATATGATTGGTTGTGTTCAATAACTGGCCCTTGTATTATTTTTTTTAAAGTCACAGATGAAGAATCTACAGTGTAACCCATTTGCTTGTGCGTGTTCCATGACATTCTTTGGTACACTGCTGCATAAAGTGAGTTTACATTTATGAACACATCTTACCACTCTTTCTTTCATCTATGATGCATTTCTGTCCCAGGGATTGCCTCCGCTGTCGTGATGTGGGTTTTTTTTGTTTGGTTGGTTGGTTTTTTTCTTCTTTTTGCTTCTGTCCCCAGAAAACTCGGTAATGCGTAAATATCCCGTTGTGATGGCTGATTGTCAGATAGTGGAACCATCGCTTCTGTAATGATCATACCATATTCAAATCTCAAGTCTTGCCCATTCCAATATTTAGCCGAACAGCAATGGAGCCTCTCAACTCTGTCTGCTTGCCTTATGTCTTATTTACACATCAGGCAGTATGGGAAGACAAGCTGTTTGCATAATAGTGAGGTATGAATGGAGGGAGTCTTTTCTTCCTCTCTTTTTTTGAGAGAGGTATTTGCAAGTTGATAGAAGAGAAACACCAGACAGTTCCACTGGAGGTATTTTATTGATGATTGGATTTTGACAGCAGCAAATAATAACAACAACAATAAAAATTCAGCTATATTCTACATCATTATGTGGCACTCAGCTATGATTTTAATACCCTGAACAACATCTCAGTTTCTTGACGCCAAAGGTTTGTATTTATTTATTTTTTTCAAGTAGCATAAAAGTTAACATAGTTTTTATCAAACACGTATTTTCACCCTTTTCAATGTCACCAGTTGAGTTAAAGCCCTCTTTCGTGCAAAGGTTTCTAAAGTGATTTTCCTGAGGTAGTACCCAATCTCCTCCCTAATGTCCTCTGTAGCCTTCAGTTAACCATCTGCTGGGAAGGGAGCACATGGCAGAAGATGTGTTAATGAATGCACACTTATATAATCCAGACCTGTGGTGGAGGGAAAGACAGAGTGCACGAGTGGCAGGCCAGATCCACATCACTTGACACTCCACCAAGTATAAAAGAGAACAATAATAAGGTTTCTTTGTGCCACCAGTGCCTCCAAGTGGTCCAAGAAGGCAATTTTTCCCTTCTTCCTTCTTTCCCCTTTCAAACGTGACATGACAGCTGCTGTTTTCCCTTTTCTCTTTCTATAAAGAAAAACCCAAAAGACATAGGAGCTGATGTATCGCACGCGACAAGGTAATATACGGATGGTATTGCTTTTTAGATGACCACTGTTAAATGGGCAGCATGCTGACACAGTAAACCACAATGCAACGACGACTGTTACCGATTGGTCCTTAGCCCTCCCTCTTTCCACCTCCTGCTAAAATGCCATACCTAGCCCTTGCCCTGGCCAACCATCATACCCCTTATGAATCAAAGACAATGGAGTAGAAGAGAGAGATGAGGGCTTGCAAGCAATTGGCTCTGCCTCCCCATTTTTTTCTTTCCTCTCTCTTGCAGTGTGTACATTTCCTACTTCTCTGCATCGAGCTGTCTAGCTGGGTTGGATGATGAATCCTGAGGCGAGTTTTAAAGCACCAGCAGAATACAAACTGCCCAGGTTACGCTTTGTTCACACAGGTTAATATACACACCAGGGCAGCATATATGGGAGTGCTTGCCCACCCTTTCCTCTGCCCTTTCACCCATCTGCTCATGTATCACTCTTTATCTGTGTTGCTTTCAGTTTTGTTGGACTAAGTTGGCTTATTGACACGAGCAATCATCAGAAACAACACTGCTGATGCAGTAGGCAAACAAAGCCAGCAAAACAACTGCTACTGAATATTCACATTGTATTGTTGTTGTCAAGTTTGAGTATTCTCAGTCTATTTTTTATTCATTCTTCTACTTACCAAGCATGACTTTAAATCGATATTGCAGCATTTTAAAACAATACTTGGATTCAGTGGTATCAGTGGAAAGATCTATACCACTCTGCTATCTGTCCACTTTATGCTACAGTCACACTAAGGAAGGCAGTGCTTGAAGACTGCGGCACGACCAAAATCATTACAACCATGAACTTGCGATCTCATTGCCTTTGAAATGGATGCTTCAGAACTTCATCAAAGCTACTTTGTTGTGTCAGGATGGCAATGAAAAAAAATTATTTCCAAACTGCCAATTAGTCTGAGAGTGATATGGGTGTCTGAGTAACCAAGCTGTGTTGTTGGCTATAAACAGCAACATGGCAACATGGCAAATGCGACTGGTTGAGTTAACAGTGGTTACATCCACCTTTTATAGGTGTGTTTGCCAAAAAGCGGGCGAACTTTATTCTTGTTGTTAGCTGATTCATTGATTCACCACTAAACCAGGACAGAAAGTAAGGACTGAAACACCACTAGCATAAAACAGCAAGTGAAGTAAATTGTGCTAAACTGCCACATAGACATTTCTAGCTAGCTTATAACTATTATCTGTGGAGCTAGCAGTTTGGGTTAAAAGATCACAGGCCTTTTACACAGTGAAGAATTTTTATTTTTGTTAGCTATTCAAGTCATTTACAGAAATGATGCAAGAAACATTTAAAATGGGAAATCTTAAATGTGTCTTGCACATTTTCTAAGCACCGCTGCATTACCATTTCATGGGATATTAGTGCCTCTGAAAACAAGAATTTAATACTGAGATGTGTTGGGCTGAGCAATGCTTGTGCAAACAGTGTAGATTTACAGTGATTAATCTGCCTGAGAAGAGATTAAATATTAGATTGTAGAACTATTTGCATTGTGTATGAGAGGCTAATAGAGATACAAGTGCAATCTCAACCTATAAAAGAGCATTTTACACATTCTGTTTTGGAGATGGCACTTTTCTTCCTTTTGTTGGGAAATCCCCTTTCTGTGAGCTAACATATATCATTAACACACTGGCACAAATGTTGATAATATAATACATTTCTAAAGTTACTGTGTTCTTTTCTCTCTGCCAATAAATAACCACTTTAATAATCTGGGAACAAGGCAAGCAGACACACTGTGACCTAGACTATGGTCTGCTTCACTGGACCTGAACACAACCATTTTAGCTGTTGAGCCAGCAGGCCAAATCAAGTGGTCTTTATTAAAGTCGCTTTGATGGATTCACCTCTGGCCTCCCCTGCTGTGATCTATCGCCTGTCCAGCTCTTGGAGGTCGTAATAAACTTGTTTAGCAAGAGGGTCACTGCATGCAAGCAGGGTGTGAGTGTGTGTATGTGCACGTGGGGGGGCGGGAGTAGTTTCCTGCTTGTACAGTCTGTTTTGTGGATCAGGTGGATCATATATCATATGTGGATCATATACAGCCTTTCATCCATGGCTGCTGGCCCCGGATCCACTAGTAATGATGTGTCTAGTTTCTCCACAGGTTATAGTGTTGTAGCATTATATATTTATACACACACTTTTAAGATATCAGGCACAGTGCCAGTGTAGTAGATTTTCTTAATAGAGTAGTAAATCAGGTGGCTGCCATCTTTCAAGTTTGTCTTCACATGCTTGTTTGTTAGATTTAGGCACCAAAACTATTTTGTTAGTATCTGTTCTTAATTGAGGTTAAATTAGGCCATTTTAAAATGTTAAACATGTTTATGTTTTTAATCTTACATGGGGGACATGGGTCATTCCAAAGATGAGGAGCGCACGGTACATCCATTCACATGGCTGGAAGAAAATGGTTAAAGCCTTTTTAAAGCATAATATAGATAGTTATAAGAGCTTGCATAAACAACTTGTGGGGTGATTTTTAGGAAATTTCCTGATTTTGGATATACTGTAGACTGTATTACCAAAAGTACTTGCTCAACTGCCTTCAAATATATATGAACTTGAGTGACACTGGATTCTTAACCCGGAGGGTTTAATATACTGCTGCCCCACCCTTTGCATCTATAATAACTGCAGCTCTACTAGGCAGGCTTTTCACAAGTTTTAGGAGTGTTAATGGGAATTTTTGACCATTCTTCCAAAAACAAATTTGTGAGGTCACACACTGATGTTGGACAAAAAGGCCTGACTTATGGTGTCTGCTTTAATTCATCCCAAAGGTGTTCTGTCAGGTTGAGGTCAGGACTCTGTGCAGGACAATCAAGTTCTTCCACACCAAACTCCATCATCCATGTCTTTATGGTATTTGCTTTGTGCACTGGTGTGCAGTCATGTTGTAACAGGAAGGGCCATCCCTGAACTGTTCCCACAAAGATGGGAACATGAAATTGTCCAAAGTGTCTTGGTATGATGAAGTGTTAAGAGTTCCTTTCACTAGAACTAAAGGAGTTGGCTGAGTCCAACTCCTGTAAAAAACAAAAACAAAAAACCTCCACCAAACTTTACACTTGGCAGTCAGACAACCACCAAACCCAGACTTAACCAGTGTCAGCGTGCTTTACACCTCTGCGTCCATCATGGTATTGTGCTTCGTGATGTAAGGCACTGCAGCTGCTCGGCCATGGAAACCCATTCCATGAATCTCTCCACGTGCTATTCTTGAGCTCTAGCACTTGACTGTGCATAAAGTTGGTGACCTCTGAGCACCAAGCACCTCTGCATCCGCTAACCCCGCTCTGTGATTTTATTTGGAAAAATACTTCATACCTGAGTTGCTGTCGTTTCCAATCACCAACAGTGTATTGTGGAATATTTAGTCATGAGGAAATTTAATGACTGGACTTGTTGCACATCCTATGATGGTACCACACAGGAATTAGCTGAGCTCCTGAGAGGGACACATTCTTTCAAAATTGGAACACCTGAATTTAATGACTTGAATGGGTGAGTGACTATTTATATAGTCTATTTTTGTCATACATTTTTGTAATAAATAGATGGCAACCATTTGACCCGGTAATGTGTGTCCACTACTTCAATGTTCCACTGACATTGTTTCCATGTTATTTAAACACATTATACAGTAAAAGAAAGCTTGTTTCTGTGACATAAGATTAAATAAATCACACTTGGGAATTGCATTAACCAAATAGGATGGGATGATTAAGTGTTTCCTCTGTTTGTCCTGCAGTGAATTAGCAGACATTGTAGATTGCCAGTTATCATCCACATGTGTCATCTGCCAGTTAACAGTGGCTGCTGTCTCCATCCATTCAGTTTTTAATGAGCGCTGCAGGGCTTAGCGTTATTGGACTGTTCAACTTTTATGTAGCAAGATGGAGACGAGAGCTTTGCACTGTGGGTTGTAGGCACCAAAGAACTGTGTAAAATTGTATATGTTTTTACTATTTGGGCAAAGTCCAAATTTAATTTACAGCTTTGTTTATAGATGTTATTTCAAATGTTTCATTTTTCAAAGCAAATCACAGCGGTGAAAGAGTATGATGTACATTTATCAGCTAAATCTCTCACAAATAAACGTTATGAAATATGGTTGTTGAAAGAAGCAGGCAAAGCCTGAAGATACCGCAGAGGGCAGAGGCTGATATTATTGCTGTTCTTTATGGCGTTGTTTTATGAACAATGGTAAAACTTTGAAGAATAGGTTATCTTTTGCTCTGCGCACATTACAGATATCACAAACACCAAATCCAAGTTGACAAAGCAGTCAGTGTGAAATGAAATACAGAAGCATTCAAGACATTTTTTTGGGGGGGGTTCTTGGTTTCTCTGATCTCCTTTTTATTATCTATCTATCTATCTATCTATCTATCTATCTATCTATCTATCTATCTATCTATCTATCTCGTGTTGTAATAAGATAATCATGTTGCAAGTTAAATATTGCGTCATGTATGGTATCATAGGAAACAGCAATATTTACATTGTAATGACAGGCTGAGAGATACTCATATCAAACAGTGATAACAGGAGACAAGAGACTAAGTAATATAAAGACCAGTTTATATTAGTCATCCAAGTTATCGTTATAGATTCCACAGTGCTTCTTAACCAAGTGTAACACATTTTATAAATGTCATTTACAACTTTACAATAGCCGTGCAGATAATGTTCATAGATTGATTGATTTACACACCACTTATTAATCAATTAGTAAATAAGATTCATTAGTATTCTATTGTTAAGCAGCAAAAAAAAGTACAAAATAAACAAAAATGAATTTATCCTTTATTAATGATGGCTGTTATAAAGTGTCACCAAATTATCTTACATCAAATACACAACAAAAGTTTTCATTGCTTCATCTTTTAGCCACAGCAGATCATCTACCTCCATCTCACCCTATGTCTAGCACACCAACGCTCTGCACATCCTCCTTTTCTGCGCCCATGAACATCCTCTGTGGTCTTCCTGTTTTCCTCCCGCCTTGCAGCTCCCTCTTCCACATCCTTGTTTGATATATCCACCGTCCCTCCTCCTCTGTCCAAACTATTTCAGCCTCGCCTCTTTTAACTTTATCTCTAAACTGCTCAACCTGAGCTGTCTCTCTGATGTACTCACTTTCTATCCATCCTTAAAAGTAAGTTTTGTTATAACATTCCTAAAGTTTCATCATTTATTAGGGGTTGCGTAACTGGTTTTTAAACTGCATAAAGTGATGTGTTATTTCTTTTTCTTTTTTTTTCTTTTGTCTGTAGCCAAGCTCATATTCTGTCTCCTTCCTCTCACAGCTGAACAATCCTTATTAAAATATAGCCCGAGTACCTTTGTGAATAGTTCCGGTTCGTGGATTTCCTCACTCAGGAATTCACAGTCATTTGCGGTGAGTCTGAATATATGTCCCCAGGCGATTGCTAAAGCACCCCTCCAAAATGTCCACAAGCTGAAATCACTGAAAGCCTTCTTTGAGTGTCTTCCCAAAAATATACATTTTCTTGGATATTGTTCATTTCTGTTTAACAGTGATGACATTCACTTCACAATCTGGTGGCAAGTACATGCCAGCATCATCAGAAATTAGCTGGGCGAACCATCATGGTTGTCATGGTAGCGATCACATTTGGACCCTTCCAGTAGTACCACTTAATACTATTGTAGCGAACCACGCTGGAGGAGGCAGGGTAATATATGCCGTTCAGGTTGGACGGACCGCAAGCGTCAAACCACCATCCTGCAGAAGAGGAAGTGTGGCAAAAAGTTCAAGGTAAAAGTCAGAATTAATTGAATTCAAGCTCATGAAATGTAACACCCAAATGTACAGCTGTAAGTCAGCAGTAACTTTATACTGGCGCAGAAGGGAAATGAAATGCACTTCAGGACGTTTACAAGGGAGTGGATATCGGGTTTTTTTTTTCTTTACAAGACGGGTTATGAGGAGAGACCGACTGAGATGATGTGGGTTGAGCGACAGCAGGTGACTGATGCAACGTTACCTCCTGACGCGAGCTGCGCACACTTGCAGGTGCAGCGGTCATTGTCTCTGTCCTTGGTGCTGAACTGGCTTCCAGCGTGGGAGAGGCTGCTGGTTCGTCCAGCTGTGCCGCTGAAGCCCTCGGCATGAAGGCTAGAGAGGAAAAAAAAATGAGTATAGAAATTCAGCAAAAAAGCTCAGCTGCAGGCGCTCCTATTCATTATTTAAAGCCATGTTGGGCAACTTGTTGGCAGCTGCAAATGACAGTGAGTGGATACTGCCCCCAAACTGGCTGAAGCTCAGTATCTCTAAAGTAATCCAATCGTGTTCTGCTAAACTGAACACGGCACAGTTGTGTTTACTAACCCGGCTTGTCTGTATTTCAATAATACCACAGGATAGCAACAGGATGAGGTTGACGCATTGGCTTCTTACTGTTCACTTTTCCTTTGTCGGACTTTGATTCTTCACAGCTTCTGGCAATATCTGACTTTACAATTTGGTTTTAGTAAACCGCTTCCTAAAGAGGGCACAATCCGATGTTCCTCTCTTTCACCGTTCCTTCTTCTTATTAAGAAACTCTGTAAGAGGGGGTGTATTTTTGGATGAAAGCCTGTCGAGCTCATCATTAAATTCAAATAAAATTTGTCAGTTTATTATTTTACAAAGATAAAAAAAGAAACAGATGAATAGAAATATGTAAAGTTATATACCACAATATAATATCATAGCCTTTTTATCATATGTACAGTACACCTTACCCGCCCTCCAGGATTCCTATTGTTACCCCATTGTTGTCTCAACATCACTATAAAAAGTAACCTAAAGAAGTTCTCATTATTTTTCTTCCATGCTGTGCTTTGTGAAGCAGCTGCGCCTGTAAGAAATCTCTATCCAACTTAAATTGATTCGCTCAATTATTTTCATACAGCAGCCCAGCAATTGGGTGTGTGTGTGCGATTCTGCGTCTGATTTCGCATCCGTGTGTGAGAGTGTGTGTGTGTGCGCGCACATCAGGACTGCTTTAAAGAGAGTAGACAAGGTCAGTCTCGCTGTTTGGCCTCTCCTCTGCCCTGTCATTTTGTCTAGTTAGTGCCACACTCTCCCCTGAGTTATGTGACCCCCCTCTCCTCCTCCCCTGTAGCCTGGGGCACGCTGTCTGTGAGGACTAAGTGAAGAATCCTCCTCTTGAATTTGTAAGTTCACCACAGGGCAGGACAACACATCGTGAGACGAAGGGGGGGGGGGGGGGGGGAGAGAGAGAGAGATAATGGTGCTGGTGCTGGGGGGCAGGAAAAAAGCTAGAACAGCACAGAGTGCATTAACAGAATTTCAATTAAATTTAATTACTTTTTTTTTGTTCCCCAACAATACTCATCTTAAACTTTATATTGTGAGGTAAAGTGGTGCAACAATACAGAGAGAACCCAACTGATCTGAGAGCAGAACCAGGTTAAGCCATCTGTCACGACCAGTCAAGAGATGTGGGGAAAGGTTCAGTCATGCATGAGGGATGGGTTTTTTCATGCTAATTCAGTGATGTGATGCAAATTAGGACCAATCAAATTAGTCAGAATGGCAACAGCAAGCTTGCAGAATATCCTACTGGAAAGAGTGGCCGACAGAAGGTGTCAGCTCCTCCAGCACCCCCGAAAAACATTTGCATTAGCCATGACTTCCAGATGTGTTTTATTTTTTCTCTTTTCCCTCAGCTATTATACCAATACCACAGACCACAGGCTAACCCTTTTCAAGGTGACTGTCTTTTATATTGTTATTGTATGGCTTAATGACAGAGATACTGTTACGCTAAAAGAATGTCGACTACTTTCCCTGCTATAAGTGCAGCTATTCTTGGCTTCCTCGAAGGGAAAGGTGGTCTGTCATATCGATGATTAATGTATGAATCTTGTTACTGAGTTTTAGGTGAAGACCTTGATGCTGCTCTGGGGAGTGCACCGAATGCACCGAGGATGAGAACTGCTCTGGCTGACGAGCTGCATAGCACCACAGTTCCGGCTGGGGAGTTATAATAAAAAAAACAACCCAGCTTCTTCGGGGTGCTAGCTGAATCTGATGCACATTGAACTGGTTAGACAGAATGTGGTTATATGCACTCAGGTGCTTCAACTCACACAGTGTAGCCTACAGCTAAATGTTGAAAGGCTGTGTTTCATCACGCTAATTATGGGGATGAAACTCAGGCAAATGCAATTTTGCTGCCCTATTAGGCATCTTGGAAGCATACCTCCACATGTGATTATGATTTGTCATCTCTCAGAGCATCAATCTCCATAAACGTTCCCCAAACAAGGGCAAATTCCTGTGAATTTCTATCTAATCTAACCTCACTGCGTCGCTTTATATTACATTTCTGTCTGTTTTAGAAGCTACATGGCTTCGGCATTCCCACACCCCCCCCCCCCCCCCCCCCCCCCCCCCCCCACACACACACACACACACACATAATCTTGTTAGTGATTGCTGGGTTACCAAAGGGCTTTGTGTGAGTTGTCAGTTTCTGGCTGCGAGCAGGTATTGCTTAGTGTTCCTGTTATACTCTAGTGGATGTGGCTCCCTTTGGGGATTTTCAGGGGGAAACAGCAGATGCATTGATGGGAAAAGAAAAATAGAGGCAAACTAAAAGTGCCCGCTTGCCCTCCACTTAGCTCATCATTTTGAATGACATTCTTTTAAAACAAAAACAGTCCAATTGCCGCCTCCACTTCAGTGGTCGCAGATTAAAAAAACCCCAGAAAAATGAAAACATAGAGACGAATTTTAACCGTTGATAACGGCTTCTAATCCGAGAGTCCCGCGCCCGCATCAAAGGTGACAGCTGAAGAGGTGTCACTGTACTGCCATTATAGCGTTCACAACAGACAGCTCTTAATATAGCACTTACACTGACTTCTGAAATAAAACACCTTCATTAAGATCCTATTCATGTCATGTTTCTGAGAAAGTGGGAAAAAGAAATAATTAAATTTTCGATCAGAGTGTGGGTGTTTTAAGTGGGCATGTTGTCAAGTTTTGCCCAATCATGTACTAATTACCAAGTCATTCAATAAGACAAGAAAAGCATTGCTGCAAGCTAGAGCGACACAAGTTACAGTTCATGCTTTATGGTTACCTGTAGTTTTTGTCCTCTCCGTCTATGTAGAAGTGGTCATAAAGCGAATAGGCTTCATTCCCCTCTCTGTCTCTTAGCTGGACATGCAGACTGTAATCCTGGGAGCTGGTCAGCTTGTGGATGATATCATTCCCCAGCCAGTGTTCCCCAGACGGCTCTCCAAAACCCTGGATTAGACACAAAGAAAAAGACACAATAGAAAAAAGAAAATATCCTAACAAGGGGGGATGCTTTTATCAGCAGCCTGCCAAGTATGTTCAGAGTTAATATGAAAATGGACCTCAATTTAAGAAGTGAAACATATCATTCTGATGGGCTAAGACTGAATAAAGGAAGTGAAATACTCAACTCCCAAAGCTAAAGACCGGTCAGCTGACATGTTAATTTACTTCAAAATCCCAAAGCACAAAATCTCCACAAGCAAATGTAAAATACAAATTAAAATAACAGTTGGCTTTGTGAGTTTGTAGGCTGTTTGTTTGAACTTTAGACCTGGACAATAACAATATTTTTATTATTATTGATAAACAGCAATAAATTATACAGAACCTTCACAAACACACTCCACTGCCTAAAATATAACACTGGTTGGTAGTTCGAGCCCTGGCTGCTTCCCAGTCTACATGCCACATGATACTTGATACTAAACCCTGACTTTCTCCTGATATGTTCATTATGGGAGTGTGTCGATATAGATAAAAAGAACTAAGGCACAGGTGAGCGTGTGTGTGTCTGTGTGTGTGAATGAGACAGGTATAAAGTGCTTTAAGTGCTCAAGTACAGTTGGAAAGCGATATATAAGAATCAGCCCTGCTCTCTATAGCATTAACAATTTAGCATTAGCTAACTGCACTTCATTTCCCAGCACTGTACAATGTAGAAGTTATGCAACAGTTAGCAATGGCAAAAAGTGAATAATAGCTGGAATTCATAAATAATGCAGACTGATATCAGCTACCTCACACTGAGATCTCTGTGCATTTATAGGCTTAGCAGCCATTTCTCCTCTCATTATTTTACTGGTGTAATGTGAGAGACCCAGCCGGTCAGGCACGAAGAACAAGAAAACCATCATACAAAAAGTCAAATAATGATGTCTGTGCCCATAAACGAAGTTAAAATAAACAGATTTAGGCTTGATCATAAAGTAAGACAGCACATTAACCGCTTAAAAAAAAAAATACAAACAAACTCGGTCTACACTGACCCAAACTGATGTAAACAGACATAAATCAAGAAAACAGTCCAGAAAACTGACTCAGCTTAAACACACAGTGGGAAAAAATCCTAACAAATAAATAGTTAGCTTAATAGCCACTGACATAACTACTGACATAATCATTGTTAAAGCTGAAGAGAAGCACCTACCACAACCAGAAACAGCTGCAGGTCTTCTCTGCATGGCCACTAACGTGCAGCTAAGAGTCAGTCAAAGCAAACAAATAGAGTTTCTAGAGGACCCTGTGTCCCTTAAAACCACCAAATATCTGTTTGTGCTGGAACTCACTATCCTTAGCAGAGTTTCCTGAAAAATTAAAACAGAGGAAACTCACAGCGTACTCATTAAAGTCCTTTGGCATGGGCTAGAAGACCTGTGAGGATACAGAGGTGCACTGTAAGAGCTTCATAGGCAGTCTAACACGGCCAGTCAGTCCAGTGAAGATTCGGGTAGTACTACCAAAATCAAGTGACCTCCAGAAACATCAAGGCGACATTGCTCATTACAAACGTTACTTTTAAATCTGATGGTTACAGTAATTTTAGTATTCACTGTACTGTATAAACTATAGTCAGTTATTTCACTTTTCTAAATAACAATTGCCTTTTCCTTAAATCCTCAGTGGCACAATTAAGCCCTGTATCCTGTGGAAGTCCAGATGGGTCGTTGGTTGGCTGGAACCCTCAAGGAAAGCAAAGAAGAGGATGCCCCAAGCAGATATGGAGGCAATCTTTCATGGATAAACTGAAAGCTGCCGACCCAATCGCCAAAATAACTTTCAGAGAGCACAGAATGTGATGTGGAGGCAAACTGTCCAAGTCCTATATTCCATAAGGAGTAAAGAGGATTAAACAAAAAGTAAGGAAATAGTGAGCGATAGTGCTAAGAAGAAATAATACAAATAATAGTCTGTAACTGAGCACAAACTGCTAAATATGGGGGAATGAAATGGCTTGCAGAAAAGCCCAGTTTTGTCAGATACCATCTGTGTGTCACCATGAGAAAACACCGGGCGTGGGTCTGTCGTGTTACATCTGCCATGCGATTCTGAGCCATCTCCTGTTGGGCTTCAGCCCAAAATGGGAGCACTTCAGAAGTGAGGCATTTGGTCTGCACGGGTAATTTCTTTTTTATTCACCACTGTTCAATGTTCAATGCAGTTCCTGTGTCTGACTTGCTGCCCCCCTCATGTGCTCTTTGCAAAAAAAAACCACACACACACACACACACACAAAAAAAAAAAAAAGCTATTCTGGGATGCTCCTAGCATCGGGTGGAACACCAAGGACTGTTTCGAGGAGGTGAAAACAGGTCGGTGCGACTCGGCCAGGTCCATTGAATTCCCAGGGTCAGCACTCGGCACATCCCGTCCTTTCATGACCCATCGGTCTCGCTTTTGTGGTGCTACATAACTGACTGGGTTATGCTACACGACTGGCTTTAAAAAAAAAAAAATATCCCCACAGCATTAGTGAAAATGTTTGTGGGGGTTTGTTCTCAGCATGTAAAAATGTTTGATTTACACAAAGGAGTAGCATAACAGCATAATAGCATTTTTGACAGTGCTGATACGTCTCTCCTTGTTTATGTCTTAAATATAAGTCACCTTGTTTCCCTGTCAAACTTGCTTTTTGCTGTGTTTTTTTTTTTTTTTTCAAATAAAGAGCTGTGGAATATTTATTATCTTTCCAGCAGGTCTGGGTGCACAATTTGATGAACTCTGAGACAACCTCTTTGAGAATACTATGTGTGGACCAGGGCAAGTGAAGCATTATGGTTCATACGTTATCTGGCATCTACAGGGGCCCCTGTCCTCCCACGCCACAGCTGGAGCCAAATATTTATCATCCACTTGTAAAAATATTGTCCTTCAAAGAGTTTTTAAGGCTTTTTTTTGTTCCACTCTTTCTCCCTCTCTCTCTGTTTGCAGTCACACTCCGCTATGCATTTAATTTCCAAACCGAGCAGTGACAATTGATTTCTTGGCATAGGTGAAAGACAAATTGCTCCTCCATTCAGTCAAAAATCCCAAATTTGTTTTGTCTGTAAAAGGTTTGCAAGCACTGGCTTTTTTTGTTGTGCAACACTTTGTAAATGGATTCAGAAAAAAAGAGCATTATTTAAATTCCAAGCAAAATGAAAGCCAAAGGTGCTAAAACATGCTCGATTCCCAGCCAAAGCGCTGGAGCAACTTCACAGTCTCTCAAGCGCAATTGTATTGTATCCAGTTTGTTTTAGGGTGGTCTTTGCATTTGGAAATTCGGTTTCTTTCATCAACGCACTTATATCCCTGCACAGGAAGGCTTTGGGGAATCTGAGGATGGATGCAAATAATAGTGCTGCGTGACATGTGAGTGTGTGTGTGTGTGTTTGTGCATTTTTGTTTATGTGGATGTGTGGGAGTATGGCTGGGACAGGGAGTGAGAGCAGGTGCAATAACATGGGGGGCTGTGGAGAACATAAGGGCGGCCAAATACAACAAGCGCGGGTCACCCGGGATCACAGGCGAGCTGCTTTCCCTCACCTCTCTGTGTCAAAGCACCCGTGGAAAGTTATTGAAACCTCCTGTCCAGTCCTGCAGTACTGATACCATAAGACCTGAGCTTAAAAGTGGCCCTGCCATCTGGCTGGGGAACCCACCGTTTTGTAATCCCTCCACCCACGATGGAAGTCGACGGAGCCGTTTCTTCTATGCTGAATCACCGTCCAGCCCCCGCCTCTGGTCTTCATATCACAAAACACCTGCAAATAGAAAACAGCTAAAACAAGCTATTATTCCCTAGGGGTGAGTGTCTACAAGAAGTACATTTGAAGTGCTGTGCAAAAGCTGTTCCATAGTCTTTAAAGAAGACCTGTTATAGTTATAAATGGTAGTTCTTTAAGAGGTAGTTCTTGGTAGTCCAAGAACCACCACATTAAGTCCCCTTCAAGTTTGTGCGTGCATCAATACGTTCTCATCCAACTAAAGAAACATCAGAGCAACTGCAGCTGATACAGAACAGAGCATTTGCCACAGTGATTGTTCTCTATTCAGAAGAGGCAAAGCATTCATTTGGAATCCTGCTTCAAGCCACCTGGTGAATGCCGATCCTGTATTCCCCACCAGCTGCTGTGAGGGCTCCCTGGCTTTTTATCAGCTAACTGCTTGGCTTTGTTAACCAGCTTGTCACTGATTGTTGGTTGGCATTAAGTTGATGCAGAGCAGATCCATTGGAGATGTTTTTTTCAAATGGCAGTAAGACTGAATGAAAAGAAAGAAGTCTGATGCTGTAAATTCGAAACAATCAACTAAAAGAGTCTAAAATGCAGGTAGTCCTGCAGCAGATTTACTTTGCAAAGAAGTATTTAATTTAATGACATACAAAAGTATTTATTTTATATTCAAAAATGAAAAAAAGTTCTAAAACATCTTAATAGTCTATGAAGTATCAGTACTATATTGATACAAATGATGAACATATGTCAGACATTGAGTATTCCCCATGTTTCCCATTTTAAACCATCTGAGACTGACGTCTAATCTTTCCTGAGTCTATGTATCCTTAAAGAGGGATTAATCTGAAAATGTCACTTCTTAAGGAACCAAAGCTGTCTACACTAAGTGAAGAATTGACATGAAGAAATAAAACAAACCACAGCCTCTCTGTTATTTAAAGCATGCCTCGGAAACCTCGGGAATACAGGGGAACTCTGCGTCTAAGGTTGTCACAATGATACGACCCAGGTGGGAAAGAAAAAACTTCACCTCACCATGTTCTCTTATCCCTTGTGTAGCAGCCGAGGAGGAGGCTTCTGCGTTTCTGGTTACACAGTCTGCTTTCTTTCTTGCTTGGCCGCAGGTTTTTCCATGGATGTTTGGACAAACTAATACGAATTCATTTTACTTGTTTGTCTCGTGACAGATCTTGAAATCTAAACTTGTCCAGGGACTTACTTTAGATATCTGAGGTATTTAATTAGACCTCTTCCAGCCTCCTTCAGGTGTGCTAAATGAATTTCTCCCATGGGTGGTAAGATTAGATACTTCAGTGATTCATTTTAATTGAACGCTTGTACTCATTATACCTCAAAGCAGTGTTGGACTAGTGTTCTTTGGCACTATGTTTGAATATCTATAAAATGTTGTCTCCTCAAATTATAAATATTGTCAGTGACAGCTGTGTTTCAGAAACAATCTTGCACTCTGGAATGTGGATACAACCAATAGTTGCTTGAATGTCTTCAACCAATGAAACCTCACTGATCTGTCATGAAGCATCCTCTACAGATTTTCAATTCAATTCAGTTTTATTTATATAGCACCAAATTACAACAAGAGTGGCCACAATGTGCTGTATATCATAAAAACTCAGAAAGCCTCAGCAATCAGGGAACTCTCTTTGAGCAAGCACTTGGTGACCGTGGGAAGAAAAAAACTCCCTTTTAACAGGAAGAAAGCTCCAAAAGAACCAGGCTCAGGGAGGGGCAGATCAGTTGAGGGAGAACCGGTCACGGCATATGAGCATCCACAATGCAGGTTAATTTTTTTTAGTAAGAAATTAAAGTGTTCAGAAGGTTCCGAGAATTTCATTTACCCTGAAATACACAGCAGACCAGCAGTGTTGTGTGATTATCCTCTGGCACATTAGGCCAATGTTCTGACCTTAAAGGCATCACACCGAATACAAAAACAGGGTCTTGAAATAGAATTCTCAATTTAAGTCATTTCCCAAATGTGGTTGTTACTCTGATTTAGACCAGATTCATATTTAATACTCCAAATAGACTTGTTATTGGCCAAGAAAGGCATGCCAGGGCCAAATCCATTATAATAAAGCGCTGGAAGCTCAAGGGTCATTAGGATTTTCAAGAAAAAAATAATAATGACTTTATGGTCAATGTGATAAAGGGACTTTCTACGAATGGAGTTCTCAAAAATATACAGAAAAGAGACACAAAAAAGGAAGAAAAGAAGAAAAAAACAGACCCTTAACTATGTAGTTTTGTAATCATTATCATCATTCACAGAGCCTGATGGATGGCCCGCTAAATCTGCCTCATATATCCAGTTTATGCATTAAACACGTATTCTTCTATTCCTTTTGTCTGTAGTCCGGTAGAGAAAGCTGGCTTTCGGCTTTGAAAATAGGGCAATTTGTATGTGCCCCACTTTTATGCAGCCACCCAGCTTGCCAGCCACATTGCAACTTGAATTAGATGGCGTAGATTGAAAGCGGCAATGATTTCACGAGTACTAACTTGTATCAGTGGAAATGTACACTGGCCCCAGTTGGCAGGAAACACATGGCACCAGTGCCTAACACCTGGCTGCCTTGCCCACAGGAAATAAAGAGGAAGAACAGGGGGTGGGGGAGGGGGGCGGAGGCAGTAGGAGTTGGTGCCAACAGCTAACTAGACTGAAAATAATGAATAACACAACACTGCTTCAGCCTGTCTTTTTTGCCCTGTAAGGCTTTGAGAGTTAAGATCCCCAGAATGCTAGATGTGACTCAGAATACGAATAGCCTGCTGGTGGATGTCATGGTTGACTTACCAAGGGCTAGTTACTTGAGATCAGTAGAGGTACCTCTTAGGCTTTTCTGACTTTGCATTCTGCAGTGCACTCTCACTCACCATAAAGCCTGCAGGGCATAATGCTCCTGTTGCTTATTATTTTAGCTCTCTGTAACACAGCATGACATCTCCATCACCTCTGCACCAAATCCCTAGAATATTACCATGACATCAGACTAGTTTTGTTTTTTTCTCCCTGTATTTATTGTGGCTCAAAATAATTACTCTGAGTTGGGGAAAAAAAACGGTAAAATTAATCCAAGTTAAAATAACTCTAGTGTTAAACTGTGTGAGACACACAGACCAAAAGAAAGTTTCATGTCAGAGTCGGTTAGGTGATATTTGCAAGAAAAGGCCAGTGGCCTTTAAAGTCTTACTACCTTGACAGTCTGTGTGGAGTTGTGGAGGCGTATGCTATATATTCCACTTTCTTTCACTCCAGATCGCAGGATCTCTGCACAGTCCCTGAAACTAAGCGGCTCCTCCTTGGGCATATTGGAGATTTCTGAAGAAACATGCAAACATGTGTTTACAGATGGCAACCTTACGGGTTTTGCACACAAATCCCAACCCCATATGTGAGTTCTCTCGCAGCTTTACACTCTGCTTTAAGCCTTTTGTGTCTGCAGTGTAAGCATGTACATGTATAGCATGTCTCAGATGTTAATTACAAGCTGCCTTTGGCTATATATGTTTAGAAATTGATATTTATAGTGCCATTTGCACAGTAAACTCACTAAGCCTTACCATTGCAGTGATTGGCCACAGCGAGCAGCTGTTGCACAGTATCTGTGAGCATGGCCTGCTGTCTCTGTAGTAAGGTGCTGTTAAGAGAAGAGCTGCCCAGTTCGCGCTGAAGCTGACTGACTAGTTGGCTCTGCCTCTCGAGAAGCCCTTGAAGCTGCTGCTTCTCGCTCTGCAGACCTTTTAGCTCCCTCCCATACCGACCCTCCAAGGCTAAGAGCCTTTGTTCGAGAAAACTGTCAAAGCAAAGAAAGAGAAAGTTAATTTTTCTACTTTATAGAGCATTCTTGAAAAGAGAAAAAAAAATACAAAAATAAATCTGAAGCAGCACTAACACCATTGTTAAATGCATATTGGATTGTTTGGAGGCTGAAGATTAAAAGCGTGGGTGGGGGGGGGGGGGGGGGGGTGCAGAATCCATCCATTCAGCATTTACCTTTCACAGTGGAGACTGCACAAACTTGCACATTTATACAAGGATGACTAATAGACATCAGCTCCACAGTCTCATTGGGCTAACATCATATAAACACCTGTACCACAGCAGCACTCACAGATGGCCCTGCATGCTAAGCTGCTCGATCATAGCAATGAGGTAACAACCTGATTGCGTGTGTGTGTGTGTGCGCGCGCGCACGCGCCACACAAGTGGCACACCCCCACGTCCAAATGAGCGCCATAAATCCCTGCAGCTTGATCTTTATGGCTTTGACTAATGAGTCTGCAGCAGTTATTTATTGAAACAATCCAGCCACCTAGATTGAACAAGCTACTTCTGAGCTCCGTGAACACGCAGATGGATCTTCAATCTCCCACTTTAGGCAGCAGCTCAGTATGTGGCCGGGAAAGAAAGCTGGATCAATCGAAACCACTTTTTTTTTCTTTTCACTCACTTCCATTTTATTTTTTTGCTTTGTGGGAAAACACTCGATAAGAAATTATTCTCCATTATGGGCGCTTTGCTTCAATCACAGTGCAAAGCACGGCATAAAGGCAGCACAGCAATGTTTCAATGATTGTGTAAGTTGACGGAACATTTCTTGTGCGACCTGGGCAATTATACTGTTCTGGTTATGATATTCTGCTATTTACTATTATTATTCTAAAATATACACTGGTATTAGTCTTGCTGCAGTGTGCTGTACTTCCTGCCAATACTAGTTCACATGTAATGCCTATGAAAACAAACATGTCTCTCTGCCCCTTCTTAGCTTGGCAGCAGTTCAAAAACTGGCCCCATGCCCTTAAGGCTCAGCAGCAGTAGCCTCCTCCATCCAGTGGAGCCCTTATTTCCCTTTCATTCCACAGCTGCCTCTCCGCAAATCTGCTATTACATTTCTAATTTCATGCACCCTGTCATGGAGTTTACCCTTGTCAAGATGGATTCATTTATCTACACGTCCGATCCGCGTCACTGTCTTGAAAGATGAGGGCCGAAGGGCAGAACGGGGGGTCGAGCGGGGCCAGATGTGTAACAGGTGCTAGAACGCTGGAGGACTGTGTTCTCTGTTGGTCACACTTGGTAGAGATGGATGGAATGATAAACAAGCGGATAGAAAGAAAGAAAGAAAACTGGCTCCCTTTCAATCCACCCAGAGCCCAGCCCTTAACCTCCTGGCCTTTACTTGACCCTGTGTTCCTAGAGAGAAGAAAGGGAAACCCCTCCTAACTGCACTGCCCATTCACTAGCAAACACACACAAACACACACGCTTATACAATGCGCATTATGTCTAATTGCCCTCTAGTTCACAATTGATGAGCTCATTCAACATATTTCTTTGCAGTTGCAGTATGGGAAGGGCCAGTTTATGCATGTGCATATACAGTGCATTAATCTCTGCGTGAAGTGGCCTTTTCCTGAGAAAGCATTCTTTTTCAAAGGAGTATTTGCTTTTTTATGTTTCATCTTATTTCATTAGCAAAGGAAAAACTGATGAGGAAAATAGCACGAACCAAGTCTTACAGACAGATTTTTAAAAAATCAAAGAAAAACACATTATCGTACGTACAGTTCTAGGGAGGGTTTTACTGATGAAGCATTTTCAAGTGCTCTAAAATGTGCTCAAATGTCTTTTGAGAAGTGTGTGTGTGTATGTGTTCTCACCTGTTTTTATCACTGAGGCGAGAGATCTCTTGAGTCTGCAGAAGTATATGTTTCTCCAGCCGGTTAGTGAAGAGTGAGTACTCGAGTAGCTGAATCTCCAGGCGGCTTGTCTGGTTTAACACCTATAGATTGATAAAAAACAATAAGCAAGAAAAAACAACCTATCACACATTAAAGAAGATTGAATGAGAACGGTGAGAGATGTGGAGTGGAAAAATAAAGGGCGCTCGCCCTTCATAAAAAGGACCCTTGGGGATAAACTGTCCATCACAAAGCTCGTGAAATTGCCTTCTTTGATCTTATAATCAAAACTTAAGCAAGGATGATCTCATGTGCACCTGTGACATGTTTTGAAGTCACGGTTAAAACAAAAACTTGAGCAAAGCTGCTCGGATTATTTGCACAGGTTGCAAATTTTATATCAGCTTTGATAAGAGAGAAAGAAAGCAACGGGACCAAAAACAGCCTGGTCTGTAATAACAAAATCTGTGGCATGATTGAAGACACATCTGTGTTGTGCTACCAAGCTTTGTGTTTTAATTGGCTTGTTGTCAGACGCAAAGCTCGACTCACTGTGTCAATCAAGAGCCTGCAGGACCAAATACCAGCTGTTTTAAAGCATTTCCCGCCACCTTTGGGCATGGCTTCTCAGCAGGTTACATCTGATTTACATTTAATTAGCTGTTCACCGAGCGTTTCCCAAGTGACATCATTTGTTTTTGTACGGGTGTGGCCCCCACAGTTTTTCATTTGGACTGGCTGCAAATAGGTTTGCTCTGGTCTTTGCTTATAGGCTTACCTGGGTCTCAACATCTGTCAGTTTACGAGTCTGCTCTGCTGATTGGCTGAGGAGGTTGGTTCCCATCTCGAGCATGGCAGCTGTCTGGGTGTGTACCGCAGTTCTCTTTATTTCCTCCACCCCGGAGCGCACATTCTCGTTGATGAAGTTCTCCAGCTGTGGGGAGAACAGGCTGATAATTTTCTCATTCTGTGTTGGTAATAATCAGATTTTATCCATGCACTGCATATGAAGGATGGAGGTGGCCACCATGAAGTCACCCATTAGTTTGAGGAAATTGTGAAGCCTCAGTATTAGCATTTTGATTTTATGGAGTTAGAACCACCACATTTAGACCAGAGGGAGTTGAGTGCTAAGTTGTGAGCAAAGTGATTGGAAATGGCAGAGGTGAAGACTCTCAGACAGTAGTCGACTACCAGCTACAGCTGCCTTTGTTGGCAGCTGTGGCCAGTAAATAGCATAGGAAGCTGTGTGTACGGCACATCGGTCAATCAAAGTAGTCACAAAACTTAATGTAGGCCTTGCAAAAATCCAATCCATGCAGTTGTGAACAATAATCCTCAGATCACTAGTAGCCTGAAAAGGCTCCTGAATAACAAGAAGAAAGACTTTAAACGTGGGGACGGGAAGGAACTGAGGAGAGTTCAGAGGGACCTAAGAGTGAAGCTGAGGAAATGCAAGGATTCCTACAGGAGGAAGCTGGAGGTTAAAGTTGAGCAGAATGAGAAGAATGAAAAACAAATCACTGGTTTTAAGGTGACAGACAGACAACCAGTGAGCAACCTGGAGAGGGCAAATGAGGTAAACCTTTTTACCTCATTTGCAGGTTTAGTTCACAGCCCTCCACACACACTCACTACCTTTACTGATTTTTTTTCCCTTTCTCCTCTTCTTCCCCTTCCTCCCCCTACTTAACTAAGACTCCTGGCCTCCTCCTGGTGCTTTGCCTTGTGTCTGTGATCCTGACGCCATTTATGACGCCATTTTGAAGAAGGAGTAGATAGCAAACATCCTGTCTGGTTCCTGCACCAGAGAAGTCAACACTATCAGAGCTTAAAGACTATCAAGCAGTTGCCCTCATATTATATGCAAGAGAAGTACTGGAGAGACTGGTTTTGGTCCTACTGAAAATGCATGGGATAACTTCTCTTGGCCTTCCACAGTTACATACAGAACAAATCTAGATACAATCATCCACATACTGCAGAGGGTGTCACGTTCCTGGGTCTGTTGACCCAGCGTTTTGAGTTTTAGTTTATTTTGATGTTTATGGTTTATTTCTACTTTATTAGGTTATCTAAGCTCATTTGTTTATTAGATTCCATTGTGTATCCAACCCCTGTTAAGTCTCCCTTGTCCTTCACGTGTTTCATGTCTGTGTTTCTTATGTTGTCATGTTTGCGTTTCATTATGCTTCCCATTTTATTTTGAAAGAGGTCCTGTGTTCCTGCATTTTGTGTACTCTTCCCCTGTGACGTTATGTTCATGTTGTGTCTACTGTGCCTTTCTGTCCCATGTTTCAGGTCCCTATGTTCTGTCTCCCTAGTCTGTTAAGTTTACATGTCTTGAGTCAGTCAGTGTGTTTCCTGTTTTACTTTCTCAGTCTTTGTCCTATGTTAATGTTTCTAGTTTTGCTTCCCCTGTCTCGTCCTGCCTAATTACTCCCAGCTGTGCTCTCCTCCTGTGGCTCATTCCCCCTCGTTATCCCACAGTGTATTTAAGCCCCATGTTTCTCTTTGTCAGTGTTGCGTCCTCCAACATAGCTGTGTGATTCTCTCTGTGTTTCCATGTATGATTTAGTATTAGTTTTCCCAGTTTAGTTTTATTCTTTGTTTCCCTTCCACGCCAGCAATAAAGCTGTGTTTTTGAGTTTACTTTTTGTCTCTGCGAGTTTGCATTTGGGTCCTACTCTTGCCTGCACACAGCCGTAATGTGACAGAAGGACGCAACCAGACAATGGACCCAGCAGCTCATAATCCCTCCGCTGAGCTCTGGGAGGACATGATCTATGCGGTGGAGTTTCTATGCCAGGAATGGTTTGCGCTGCCATTTGAAGAATACCGGGAGGAGTTAGCCATCCGTCTGCAGAGGATGGTTTCTGGACTTCCCTGGCTATTTGGCGCGCTAAACCCTCTTATCCAGGACTTCCTCGTTTCCACCGTACACGTCCGCCCGGATCTGCCTCTCCACCATGAAGACCCGGAGGAGGTTCAGCCCGGTCCGCTGGAAGGTTCGCGGGCTGGCACGTCTCCTCCTCCTTCCCGGAGGAAACGGCGTTCACGCCGCCAGCGATCCCGAGCAGCGGAGCAGTTTTCTTCCATTGCTGGAGGGCCCGAGGAGCCCGTCCAGCCTCATGCCACGTCGGCTGGGGGTTCTAGTGAGCCCGTCCAGCACCATGCCACGTCAGCTGGGGGGCCCGAGGAGCCCGTCCAGCACCATGCCACGTTGGCTGGGGGGCCCGAGGAGCCCGTCCAGCACCATGCCACGTCAGCTGGGGGGCCCGAGGAGCCCGTCCAGCACCATGCCACGTCAGCTGGAGGGCCCGAGGAGCCCGTCCAGCCTCATGCCACGTTGGCTAGAGGGCCCGTGGAGCCTGTCCAGCCTCATGCCACGTCAGCTGGGGGTTCTGGTGAGCCTGTCCAGCCACCTTCTGCTTCTCCACCTGGGGCTTCAAAGCCGTCACTGGCAGCACCACCACCTGCGCCACCACCTGCGGCTTTCATGCCCCAGCCTGCAGCGCGACCTCCTGGGCCACCACCTGCGGCTGCCACGCCTCAGCCAGAGGACGACGCCTCGCCTGGTCCTGCCACGCCTCAGCCAGAGGTCTCCGCACCTGCTGGCCCTGCCACGCCTCAGCCAGAGGTCTCCGCACCTGCTGGCCCTGCCACGCCTCAGCCAGAGGTCTCCGCACCTGCTGGCCCTGCCACGCCTCAGCCAGAGGTCTCCGCACCTGCTGGCCCTGCCATGCCAGCTGGAGGTTCAGCCGAGCCCATCCAGCATTCCACAACGTCTGCTGCAGCGCCACCACCTGGTCCACCACCTGCGGCTCCCACGCCGTCGCCTGCAGCGCCACCACCTGCGGCTCCCACGCCGTCGCCTGCAGCGCCCCCACCTGGTCCACCACCTGCGGCTCCCACGCCGTCGCCTGCAGCGCCCCCACCTGGTCCACCACCTGCGGCTCCCACGCCGTCGCCTGCAGCGCCCCCACCTGGTCCACCACCTGCGGCTCCCACGCCGTCGCCTGCAGCGCCACCACCTGCGGCTCCCACGCCGTCGCCTGCAGCGCCCCCACCTGGTCCACCACCTGCGGCTCCCACGCCGTCGCCTGCAGCGCCCCCACCTGGTCCACCACCTGCGGCTCCCACGCCGTCGCCTGCAGCGCCCCCACCTGGTCCACCACCTGCGGCTCCCACGCCGTCGCCTGCAGCGCCACCACCTGCTCCATCACCTGCGGCTCCCACGCCGTCGCCTGCAGCGCCACCACCTGCTCCATCACCTGCGGCTCCCACGCCGTCGCCTGCAGCGCCACCACCTGCTCCATCGCCTGCCACGACCCAGCCAGTGGTCGACGCCACGCCTCCGCTCGTCTCGCCGGCCACGACCCAGCCAGAGGTCGACGCCACGCCTCCGCTCGTCTCGCCTGCCACGACCCAGCCAGAGGTCGACGCCACGCCTCCGCTCGTCTCGCCTGCCACGACCCAGCCAGAGGTCGACGCCACGCCTCCGCTCGTCTCGCCTGCCACGACCCAGCCAGAGGTCGACGCCACGCCTCCGCTCGTCTCGCCTGCCACGACCCAGCCAGAGGTCGACGCCACGCCTCCGCTCGTCTCGCCTGCCACGACCCAGCCAGAGGTCGACGCCACGCCTCCGCTCGTCTCGCCTGCCAAGCCACGTCCTCGTCCGGCATGTCTGTTTCCAGGGCCTGTCAAAACAGCCTATCCACGGAAATCCACCAAACCACCCAAGGGGTCACGTCCACATCCACACTACCGTCGACCACCTGCCAAGCCGCCCGAGGGCCTTCGTGCAGGACCACGCCGCCATCGACCGCCAGCCAAGCCGCCCGACAGGTCTCGTCCATGCCCACGTCGCCGCCGGCCGCCTGCCAAGCCGCCCGACAGGTCTCGTCCATGCCCACGTCGCCGCCGGCCGCCTGCCAAGCCGCCCGACAGGTCTCGTCCATGCCCACGTCACCGCCGGCCGCCTGCCAAGCCGCCCGACAGGTCTCGTCCATGCCCACGTCGCCGCCGGCCGCCTGCCAAGCCGCCCGACAGGTCTCGTCCATGCCCACGTCGCCGCTGCCCGCCTGCCAAGCCACCCGAGTGTGGCCACCCATACCTGCTTCGCCGCGGCCACCTTCCACATGGTCGGCCCCCTGAACCAATGAACCATGAACTGCTATGCTGTAGACCTCCAGGACGGCCCCCTGATCTGCCTGACTTTGGACTCTTGTGCCATCGGCCTCCAGGTCGGCCACCTGAACTACTTCGCCATGAACTCTTTTTCTGCCGAGACCATGGTCGCCCTCCTGAAACAGGGTCTCGGACTCTTGTGCCCTTGTATTTGGTCTTAGTGGTTCAGATTCTTTGTTTTTTGCGGTTTTGTTTCCGGCCCTCCGTCCTGGACCCCCGCCACCCGCCCTGGGTGGGTTGTTTTGCTTTTGTTTCATGTTTATTTTCTTGTTCTTTTTTTCGTGGTTTGGGGCGTCTGGAATCCGCCCTTGAAGGGGGGGCTCTGACCCAGCGTTTTGAGTTTTAGTTTATTTTGATGTTTATGGTTTATTTCTACTTTATTAGGTTATCTAAGCTCATTTGTTTATTAGATTCCATTGTGTATCCAACCCCTGTTAAGTCTCCCTTGTCCTTCACGTGTTTCATGTCTGTGTTTCTTATGTTGTCATGTTTGCGTTTCATTATGCTTCCCATTTTATTTTGAAAGAGGTCCTGTGTTCCTGCATTTTGTGTACTCTTCCCCTGTGACGTTATGTTCATGTTGTGTCTACTGTGCCTTTCTGTCCCATGTTTCAGGTCCCTATGTTCTGTCTCCCTAGTCTGTTAAGTTTACATGTCTTGAGTCAGTCAGTGTGTTTCCTGTTTTACTTTCTCAGTCTTTGTCCTATGTTAATGTTTCTAGTTTTGCTTCCCCTGTCTCGTCCTGCCTAATTACTCCCAGCTGTGCTCTCCTCCTGTGGCTCATTCCCCCTCGTTATCCCACAGTGTATTTAAGCCCCATGTTTCTCTTTGTCAGTGTTGCGTCCTCCAACATAGCTGTGTGATTCTCTCTGTGTTTCCATGTATGATTTAGTATTAGTTTTCCCAGTTTAGTTTTATTCTTTGTTTCCCTTCCACGCCAGCAATAAAGCTGTGTTTTTGAGTTTACTTTTTGTCTCTGCGAGTTTGCATTTGGGTCCTACTCTTGCCTGCACACAGCCGTATTGTGACAGAGGGTTTAATCCCATCTAAATAGTAATAAGGATCACATCCCTTGATTTCTCAAGTGCATTTCATACTATTCATCCACTGCTACTGATGGAGAGGCTCCAGGAAATATCAATGAACATGCCTACCATCTCATGGCTTACTGACTACCTGACAGGCAGGACACAGTAACAGAGATTGGGCTCCGTCTGATTTGGTGGTGTGCAGCACTGGTGCCTCACAGGGTGCTGTCTCCATTCCTGTTCATCTTGTAAACCTCAGACTTTCAGTACAACTCTAAGTCATTAATTGATGAGCAGGAGGAGGAGTGCAGGACACTAGTGGATGACTTTGTGGAGAGATTTGGAAGAAATCTTTCACTTCTTTGTGTTATTAAGAGTAGAGAGATAATGATCGACCACATAAGGAAATAGATAGCTGCACGGCCCTGGGGCAGGATCTGTGTTCAGATGAGCACTGTATTTACTGCCAGGCTGTAAAAGGTTATTTTAGTGGCTAAAGTTGAGCATTTTAACACAAAAGTCTATGAGGGCTTACTGATTTACTTGAAGATGGCCTCGAATGGCCACTAGGGGAACTGCAGTTTTTTGACAATTCATTTTTCAGCCCCAAGGGATTGCTGCTTGATTTTAGCAGGCAATGTGCTTTATGTATTCACTAGGACATTGATGCAGTATGAAAGACTGAACCTTGAAGTCGTGTGCCCTTTTTTTTTTACCTCAATCTTTTCAGACACTGTGATGGAGTCACAGAATTTAGTATCCCCGGGGCATTTGCAGTGTATTTCCACTCATCTATCCATCCATCTACAGGTTTACCTCAGGCCAATCACCTAACATTCATAAAATGATGGAATATATAGGCATTTCAGTGGGTATGCAGAAAGAGAAGCGAAAGCATATACTGGGAGTTTGACATCAAGATATTCATGAGCAGGACTTCAGGGATAGTCACCTAAACTCTGTAATCAATCACAAGCACTGAGAAAGAAGCATTGGCTAAAACCCATCATATGTTACACCGGGAGTAAAAATAGGATGACATCCATCTTGTTCCAATAAATAGATTTTCTTATTAATGTGGTCTGTTTGAGAAAACGGCATCGGGAAGTCCAATTTCACTTTTTCTACTGTGAATGATACAGTTTTGTTTGACGTTTAACGGGCAATGGCCTGTGCCTTTTGCAATAAAGCAGAGTAGAATATCGAACTTGAGAACATTAATATTTATGATTTTTCTGGGGAGAAAAGATCAGACTGTACTCATTAAACCACACAAGTGGAAAATTAAGTCTCTAAGGAGAAAGCACTCAAAATTATCCAGCTAATGAGTGGCTATCCACAAAAATCGAAGGGAATTCAAACCAGACAATTGTTTGTTTGGTGGTTTATTTGTTTGCTTGTTTGTTTCTTCGCCTAAAATTTTTTGTGGAGGAATGGGGTCATTATAATTCATTTTCTTTTTATTAAGTTTAAAAAATACTAATTCAAGTGGGATAATAGAGATGAATCTGCACTCAAACTGTTTGCTTGCTAGTAATCTTTCTCTTTGTCTCTTGAACTTTCCCATTCTTTTAAAGTGTCTCCCTTCAATCTTTCTCTGTAAATCCTTCCCTCATATTTTACTACTTTAGGACAACTGAGACAGCAGGGGGGAAAAAGAAAGAAGGAAAATCCCTTCATAATGAAGGTTATGAAGAGATTACCAAGCGGATTAAAGCAGACTCCAAAGAAGAACCAAAGATCCCTGCATCATAATCAGCCTTATGCATTCAGGGCTGCTATCGGCCTGCCTGTCCAAAGTGTTCCTATTACATCCTTTCTTCCAGAGCTCAATTCAGAAGTCTTGATGTACTCCATCCCCCTTCTGCCAAATGCATTAATTGCTGCTGTGTCGCTCGCTGCACTATGCAGCCAGATAAATTGCTTTTGGGATGTAACATAATTCTGTTTTATTGTGTATACGAAGGAGAGAAGGGATCGGTGCTGAGAAAATCATAGGACTTCCCTGATATCTTAATTACTGAGCAAATGGACGCATTTGTTCTTGGTTACAATTGCAGAAGGGAGGGGAAACATGTCTGCACGTTGTTTTGGCAAATGATGATGATAGACGGAGGCACAACAGGATGGGTACGACTGTGAGAATGGAAATAGTGATTTGACGAGCATATCAGTGCAAAAGCAGAAATCTAGAAATCTATTTTCAACCTAAAAAGGTAAACAGAAACTTCTGTGTGAAACGTTTGTGACTTCCTCTTTAATCATGCAGATTTTTTTCTGCCACCACCTCTATGCAATGGAAGAGACAGAGAGTCTGTTTAAGCTGTGCAGTGTAGAAAAACTCTAGATGCATTTCACACTGTGACCTGTTTTCACAGCAGCAACATCTGTTAAAAGATTTGCCCCTGGTTGACACCGTGTTCTGTAGGTTGAACAGGGTAACAACAAAGAATAGAAATCAATGTGGCTGCTGATTTTGTTTTTCACCTGGGGTTGGCAGTGAGTTATTTCACCACTTTGCCAGGAAAAAGCAGACACATCCAACAGAGGAATCCAGACTTTTTGATTTTTCATCATGTTATTCACATCTCAGTAGTTAATAGATGGACTGGCAGCAATGTTGAACAGCATTAGTTCAACTGTGGTCCCAGCAGCTCTGTTTATCTCCAGCTGCGGGACATCTCCGAGCCACTTTGCAACCCACCTCTACCTCAGCTCCACCCTTCATCCTGTGTTTGGCTTAACCTGTGGTGTATCTGTTGTCACTGATATCTGCATTATTATCTGCTGCAGGGTGATGCTCATCTCTCCATCTTATGCTCGTATGTATGTTTTTCTAATGATGGGTCTGGTACCCAGAACAAAAGCATGCTACCAGATGTTAGCTAATGCAATATTTATTTAGGGATAAGTATATTTTTAGAAAGTCCAAAAATGCATCCCAGTAACTTCGGAGATACCCTGAATTTTCCTTTAACACCATGACAACACTAACCTTTGTAGTTTTGACTGCAATGTCTGGATCTATTACTGGATAAATCGGACAGCTGGGGTCCTGACATTACAATTTAGCTCAAAGCACCAACACAGCCAGTAGCATGAGGGCAGAATTTTATTCTTGTCTCAGTGTCACTTTATTTATTGCTGTGAAGACTGCCAAGACACCCACAGACTGTGGTAAAGAAAAAGAAAAACTAAACTAAACAAAACTGCAGCATAAGTGAAAGTGTGTCTTTGTAATTGAGATGAGCACTTAAGATTTAATAATTCAGCAGTCAGAATCAGACCACTTAAGAAGGAAAAATGTGTGTAAGTCTATGAAAGTTAATGGAGCCCAATTGAATGATGTAAGTAATGTGGTAGAAATACTTTGGTTTAATGAAATATTGAGCAGCCAAAATATCAGGTCACCAGTGGTCAGCTAGCTACCTTGATCTGTGCAATATTTCTGCATTAGTATAATAACCACAGCCTCTGAAACACACTAACAAAAGCAGCCAAGCCCTCAGGGCAGCATAGGGCAAAAGGGACAAGATGGGGGGGGAGGGGGGGGTGATGTTGGGGGTTGTTCCAAAAGAAAGCAAACACCAGTTTCTTCTTGGAAACACCAGAAGGAATCTGGAGCGTTAATACAGTCCTGTTGGACTTCACTCAGAGTTTACTCTGTGGAACATGGTGGATTAGTGTGTGTGTGTGCTCCTAAATCTGTATGCGTGGGTGTGTGTTTTCTTTCATAGGGTTTTGGTAGAAAGCTCACAGTAAGGGTCGTAGCATCCCAGGGGAGCTTTGAGGGAGATCGTAGGTTTCACAGAAACACCGACACACACTCATACATGTGCCTGAAGCTCTTCCAGATCCATACCACCACGTTCCTCCAAAACCTTCAGCATGCAGATAGGCTTAATGAGCCTCAGAAGGTGCTGAAAAAGCTTTGCCATCTGGGGTCAAAGTTCAGCGTACCCTTGTGCAATTGAAAAGAAAGGTCTCTCTAGGGTAATGCTGTGTTTTTGTTGAAATCCCAGCTACAGTTTGATCATTTATGCATCAGTTTAGTCTGCTGGGGGTTACTTGTTGAAATGTTGGATCTTTTAGTTTCATTCCAGACGTTATGTGGAGGATGTTGGCAACGGAGCGCGATGTGTGTCAGCAGAGGCTTTTCTGTACATGTTGTGGGATTGTTTTACTGCTTCTTGTTTATAGCTGCTTATATCACATCTCTGGTGGAGAAAGTGGAAAGTTAGAGGCCAAGATGAGTCCAAGATGAGAGCAGCATGTGAAGACTTAAATTCTACAGTTCAGCTCGAGCTTTGTAAACTGTAGGCAGGAGTAATATACGATACGCGTGAGGACAAAGTGTTTTTGTGCCTTTTTCCATCTTTCAAACACACACATATACGTTTATAATATGACCCCACGAGATGGTTCCTATGGAAGGCGTGACTCCAGTTCATAGATGGAGTATCAGACAGCACGAATACACAGGGGGATATCAGTGTGTGCTTTCATGTGTGTGTTTCTATTCCATTTCAGGTGAACGTGAGCAGGATGGGAGAAGGTTTTGAGATCTCATGATCGATGAGACACATTCATCACATCAGAGGTGCGGATAGAAATGACAAAGTTGGATGGAAAAGAATTGTCAGGAAGGAAAGGAAAGAATTAAAAATGAGTATATATGGTGGGAAGGGTGAAGTGACAGGAGCGGAGGAAACATTTTGGCATTCACAAAACCGCATTTTCAAATCCTCAGATATGTGTTTGCACTCAGTCGGCCAGTCTAAACACCCAACACAAATTCTTATAATCAAACTGAGGATTAACGCATACCATAAATATACTGGCGGAGATGGAGACGAGAATAGACAGATGGGTGGAGAGGGGTGACCTGTCAGTCACTCACTCAGTCAGTCTGTCCAAAACAATGGCCCAACACTGATTCCCTGCCCAGATGACCTTAGGAATGGAAACTCCACTGTGAAGCCATTTTACATTACATCATTTCATTTTACTCAGTCATAATCTGAGTCAACCGGAGCTACAAAGGCTAACAATCCAATGAGGACAAATGCCAAAATGTGTCCAACACCATCTCACTGAGAAAAGATGATACTGTTTTTATGTACATTGGGTTTGGTACAGAGAGCGTTCGAGTTGACTTTGGCTCATAATTCCACTAAAACATGAGTCAAGAGTAGAAGTTTTGTATACTTGTTGCCCGCGGGGGCGAAAACACTCATTTAGAAGGTTTAACCATGTGAGACATATTTGGCATGATATTATAAAACTTTTTTTTATCCATTCTTCTTCCACTTGCATGCAACAGGGAGTTCTGACATCCCAGTGGTCTTAAATTCAGACACACACTCATACACTAGGTATTGTCATGGAGCCAGATATCCATACAGCAAGCATCCAGGAAATCCCAGCTAAGCAGTGAACTTATCAATAATGAGGGCCTGTCAACAGATGTTATCGGATGGAGCACTCTGTGGACATCCAGTGCTTCTACAGCATTTTGTTTGAAGATCTGCGAGCTGAAAGCGACATTACAAAAAAAGACAAGAAGAACACGGTGTGGCAGGAGGAAGTGGTCGGCTTAGTCAACAGTTCAGAAACCTTACCTTCTGCAGCCACTGAGTGTTATTCTCCATGGCACTCTCCAGACTCTGCAGCTTCCTCTCTTGCCAGGAAGGCCTCTCCTTTTGGGCCTTGCTCTGCTTGGTTTGGCTTGTATCGGGCTCAGCCTCAGGTGGGGAGTCCCTCTGCAGGATATTTGTGACCTGGAAGTCCTTTAAGGGATGGCAGTGTTCCACCTCAGGGAGGATGAAAGTGTAGCTGCAGGGGCCGTGCTGCACACGGTGCTGCTGGCGCTCTGAGGCAATCGCGATGGCCAGCACATAGGCCAGGTAGGTGAAGGTCAGGGCCAGCAGGCGGCCCATGTCAGGGTCAAGAGAGGTAAAGTGATGGGAGAAGAGAGACGGAAGAAGGTTCCACCACACCTGGGAGAACTGGCAAGGGAGTGAGATCAATTTCTCCTTTTGCCCTTTCTATATTTTTCTGTCCCTGAATGCTCTGCCTCTGTCTTCTTCCTGTATTCTCAGTCCAACTCCTGCTGCTCCAGCCTCTGTTTTATCACTTTCACTTGTCCTCTTTTGGCTGATCCTCCACTTTGCTGCTGCATCCAGAAGTCTTTCTCCAGTCCAGTTCGTAGTCCAGCTGTTCTTTGTGAGGGGTGGATACAAAAACACACACACACACAGGAAAAAAGGCAATTGTTTCCTATTGTAACTCCAACACCCGGCCAGCCAGCACATGCAGCTCAGCCCAGGAAGCCAACAGCAGACTTCCCTCCCACCGTTTATCTCTCTTTTGAAAAGTTGCTTTCCTCACTGCCGTCTACTCAAGCTCCTGGAGTCCATACATTGGTCTGGATGAGAGAGGGGAGAGGAGTGAAGAGAGGCCTGCTTCAGGATGTTGGCTGAAGCGGTAAAGCTCTTAAAGCAGCAAAGAGAGAGAGAGAGAGAGGGAGAGCCGTGTACCTCACCACACACACCTCTTGAGCACATAATCAGTCAACCACCCTTCCCTCTTTTACTTTCTCCCTCCCTCTTGCGCTACTCCTGTTTGCAGGGGGGGTTAGAAGAGGAAGCTGCAAAAATTACACACAGCTCACCACAAGAGCCAAAAAACTAGGAACTCTCTTTGAAAACGTTTTGCTCCTTCCCATTCTCTCTTTCCTTCTCTCCACTTCCTGTGTCTTTTTAATTTAAAACCATTTTACTGGCATGTCAATTATTATTTGGTAAAGAACGTGTTTACCTGAAACTATACAAAAAGCTGACTATGTCAAATTCTCATCTTTTGATTAGGAATCACGTTTGTTATGTTACAGTACAGATTAATACTAGTTTGTTGTTTTCAAACCCTGCAGTACGATAACTGTTTTGCCTTCAGTTGTTGGCTAAACTGATATTTGCTCAGTCTTTCATTTAGATTATTTACAATCTAAATGAAACATGAATTCTTCTAGCAGAAACAAGCCTATTACTATGGCTCTGCTGTAAACATGCATAATCAAAAGAAGAAGAGAAAATTTTGGACATTTTCTCCTCCAGGTGTACTGGAGGGTGTCCCACCTGTGGACTTCATTGTCCTTTTGATAGACTTCACTGTTCTGCACCTGTATTGTTGAGGTATTGACATGGAGTTGGAGCTTCAAGGTGGTTGCTGGCTGCCATGGTGGTAATCCCTGAACCAGATGGAGGACACGGGAGATGAAGGGATCCATCGATCCAAGGAGTTCTATCGGGCTTGGTTAGCCTGTGGGACTCCTGAGACAGCTGACAGGTAGCGGCAGCCCAAGAGAAGTGCGGCTCTGGGAGTAGTTGAAGCAAAAACATGGGTGTGGGAAGAATTCAGTGAGGTCACAGAACAAGATTTTTGGTCCACCTTGAAGCAAAAGCAAGGCTCTGCTCACTCTGTATAGTGCCTCAAGACACTTTATACTGTAAGGTTAAGTTCTTACAATAATACAGAGAGAACAGAGAAAGCCTTCACAATCAGATGACCCCATATGAACAAGCACTTTGGCAAGAGTGGGAAGGAAAAACTCCCTTTCAACAGGAAGAAACCCTCTGGCAGAACCAGGCTTAGGCAGAGGCAGCCATCTTCCATGACCAGCTGGGGGTGAGTGAAGGAAGAAAGAATCTGGGAAATGATTCACCTATCACTAGTGGTGAGGTCACTTAGGTAATTGAAGAGCTCCTTGGTGGCAGAGCCCTTGAGGTGGATGACTCAGCCTGCCTGCGAAGGTCTACAACCAGGCACTGGAGAGGAAAACCCATCCATTGGTTGAACCTAAGATTCAGGAGGAACAATGCAGCTTTCATTCTTTCGGAAGATTGGATCACCTCTATATCCTTACAAGGATATTCAAGGGTTTGTGGGAGTTTTCCCAATCAGTCTACATTTGCTTTGTGGACTTGGAGAAGGCATTCCAACATTTCCCTCACGTGGTACCTGTTGGAGGTGCTCAGCAGGAATGAGATAGCTGACCCTTTGTTACAAAGCCCATACAGCCAGAGTGAGAGCTTAGTCCACATTGCTGGCAATCAGTTGAACTCAATCCAAGTGGGTGTCTAAATTTTCCAGGGTTGACTTTTGTCACAGATTCTGTTCGTAATTTTAAAATAAATTCTAGGGGTATCCAAGTGGCTAAAGTCTTCCTCGTTGGTGATTTCAGGATCTCATCTTTGCTGGCCTGCAAGTGCTGTCAGTGGAGGAGAAAATGGATGGATGGATGCATTGACATGACTGACATATTTTGAAGGCTACTCCAATACTCACGAGTGAAAACTCCACTGGTTAATGTGGTTGTATAGATGTTTATTGGAAATAAGCAGTGTTGGGTAAGTTACTTTAAGTTAGTACCTTAGTTACATTACTAGTTACTTCTCTAAAAAAGTAACTCAGTTACTTCAAGTTACTCGTTACTTTCAAAGTAACTAGTTACTAGGGAAAGTAACTTTGGTTTTACTCAGAATTCTCTTGTTAATGTGTTGCTTCCGTAACTGGATACCCAGCAAGATTGCCAGTCTTCTAGCTTGCTTACTTGCCACAAGTGCACTGTGCCACCTACCAATAGAAAGGAAAAAATAATGTGCACATTTCCACGAGAGAAATCCCACGCCTGGACCGTCGTTGACCGCCGCCATGATTCTAGCCTGCTTTTTACATCCAACACAAAAACTGCAGTCGTGGTGCTTTTGATTGTACTCAGAACTTGGAAATTCTGCCTTCTGAATAGGAAGATGTAGGTAACACCAGACTGCAGATGAGCTGCATACAGAGCTGGACTGGGACAAAAAAATCGTCCCGGGCATTTTGACTAGAGACCGTCCACCATTATAGGAAAAATCATAAAGCCTTTGAATGAAAACAAACACTGTTGTGACAGTGATGTACACTGTTTTGATGGTTTAAATGTATCAATCTATCAATTGTTTGTTGTAAGACTCAGATAATTATTTTTTTAAAAGCGAGACATTTTAAATGAGAATAAGAAAGAAAAGTATTTCCTTGTCCCCCCCTTTCCCTGTTAATGCCCTACCTGGCCCCCTGGCAAAACTTTGCTAGACCCGCCCCTGCACAGTTACCAGCTGTCAGCTACTTAGAAAAGGATGCTGGTGTTATTTGTCTCTCAGAAACAGCTCATAACTTCCCTTCAACTCATTAATGTCACCTAAAAGGTAAACCTGTTTCTCCATCACCTGTTCAGCTCTGATGATTCAGTAAGGACATCTCCTGGTTTCATCTTCATGTTTCCCTCTCACCAGATAACCAAACTGATATCATGACCAGCAGCTTTACAGCTGTGGCTCCAGCAAACATCAGCTGATACTAGAAATTAATAGTAAATAAATTCTAACAACAGCTGATCAAGCTTAAACGTGCTGCTGTTGTTTAGCACAACATCCGCTGGCTTCCTCTTTCTGGCGCAAAGTGGGCGATAAACAAACAAGAGAGAAAAGCCGATCAGCTGATCATTGATCAGTTTCGTGATTGAAGTAGAAACGGGAGAGAATGAGAGAAGAAGAGGCAGCTGTGCAGCTCCAGCTTTGTGTCTTTTTCATTGTAGCTGACAAACTGTGTTCCTTTTCACCTCATTACGAAACGCGTAATATTTTCTCTGAATACCAGACGATTCTGTTTTTTAGGGGACGGTTGGAAACTCTAATAATTAACCATATGAACAAAATAAAGTTCAACATCAGTAACATAGCACCCACCCAGCTGTATAGAAACTCCGTCATGCTAGCTAGCACGCAGTACGAAAATGTCAGCATACCGAAAATAAACTGCACATAAACTTGGTTTAAATCTGACTACGATAGACTGCAGGTCATAGCTTCTTACCTGAAGTTCAGTTCACCTGACACTCGGACCGGCGGCCGCTTCGGGTCTCTCCTCTTGCCTCCCTTTTCCTTCATCCACCTGCTGGCTTCCACCACTTGCTAATGTTACTGAATCTGTGGAAGCTCCGCGATATCCACCACACGAAGTAACGAATAACGAGCCTATCTAAATCCCAGTAACGAGTAACACGTTCCTGGTTTTGGCATAATAACTAGTTACCGTGCTCGTTACCACAATAATAACGTAGTTACTGTAACGCGTTACTTAATAACGCGTTAGTCCCAACACTGGAAATAAGTTATCCTTCTGCGACTGTGACCAACGACCTGAGTAAACACTTTGCTAATGCGTTAAAGGTTCAGTTATAAACCTTAACTAAAGGTATCAATAACCAATGGATGCTATGACAGTAGCTATATATTTTTTCATACAGTCTCCATGCTAAGAAAAAAGCCCTTGTATGCATTGCAGCAGTGGAATAAGGAGTAAAGGTACTGCATCTTGGAGAACAATAATATAATAACACAATAATAATCTAAAATTTAATGACAATTTTGACCAAATGACAACACAAGCTAAAATAAACATTAAGGTCTCTTCATTCAAAAGCTTTAGAAGAAGCACTCACAACTCTTAAATTATTCATAGATTTTTATTGCTCCAACCGAGTAATAATGGTAAGTGGTCATAATGTATATTGCCTCCACTGTTTGGATACTCCATATCTATTTTTCTGCCTGCAGACACTCCACTCCAGGGACGCTACTGATGCAAGCTCCACCCTCAGGTTTACTTCACTATGAAGACAGGAAATCTCATCAAAATGAAATGCATAGGCACCTTCAGTGTCAAGGCACATACATATTGCTGTGTTGTTTAAGTTTGTCATATTTTGTCATATTTTGTCATATTTTGGTAAAACATGCATAAGCCTGCCATGTTCATTTCTACTTTGCAAGCAGGGACAAATCTGTGTGTGTTATTTCCTGTCCTCATAGCGGTGCCTGTTCCGGAAGTGTCCCCACAGCGCAGCCAGACCTCTCTCACCAAACCTGCCTCCCCATCCATTTCCATTTCCCCATCTGCACAATTATGTTTCATTCATATTACTGCTATTCTCTGATGCGTCACAAATGGCCCCTCTGCCTTATGTCCTGCTGCACTGTGAAAGATTCAGTCCACACTACAGCACATATGATCCACTTAATCATAGCTTGAATGGGTGAATACACCACAGGGCACCATGCTCACTTTCAACACATCCTTTTTTTTGTTCCTTCCCAATACTCTACTGTGACAGTGATCAAGCACTACTGACTCAAACAAGCTGAAAACATCATTCTCAAAGGATAAGAGGAGAGGAAGTTGGCCCGTCACACATCCGACTTGAAGGCTTCTAGTTTGCTTCCTGTGATCAATACTCCCAAAGAGTGAGAGACTCATACTTGACTTCCTAATTCACAGATTTGGGTCTTTTTTTTTTTTCTATTGCATTAAGACAGCCAGTGTACAGTATGAACATCTCAATCTCATATATAATTTTCCAGTGTTTTAGACTCTGGACCCTTAACATGACGAGCATTCCACTCCGCTGCTGTTGTGTGGACGTTTAATGACCCAGCAGCTTTAAAGCTCAGTGTGCGGCCACATCACTCAGCATAACAGTGACTCGGATCTGCACACCAGCTCGTACCCATCCAAGTGTTGCATGCCCTGTATATAGCACCAACCTTTTAAACATGGCTCAATTGACTAATTTTCATATTTTTTTTGTAAATGACTGCATCAGTTTCTCATGCACAGCAGTCAGTGTGAGATCTGCAGAAAACAAGACAAAAAATGATTTACTTCAGCCTCAGACTATTGCTGTGGTTTTGTTTGATTCAGTGCGGTCTCGTTCTCTGTAGACATCGGCGAGACATCAGACTGACTCGTGTCTCATTAAATGATTTCCAACTACAGTCGTTTTTGCTTCTTGCTATGGAGAACAGTCAAATATTGCTTTAATTGCATAAATCAGAGAACATGGATTCAAGAGTTTTGTTTTGGTTCTCAGTTTTCCCACTGGAACACAGATGCTGGTTTTTATGTGTTAAACATTTTACATGTGAGACCGATATTGTATGAGGTGATATAGCAAGTGTATTGGGTAACAAGACGCAGCAGAGTAGTGATCTCGTGCAAACTCAATGACACCGCAATATCCAGAGGGAGAACTCAGAACCTTGTTCCCCCCTGTGGCCTCTTTCTGGAGAATAAAAAAAGAGCCCACATTTTATTGCACGTATTTTTTCATATAAAGACAGGACGGGAAAGACGGGATTAGATCTTTTTGGCAGGAGATGGGACCGAATGAACAGCAATGAACCAGGCTGCAATCTAAGAGGGTCACGCCAGAGAGAAATACATCGATATGATTATTTATGGAGATGGCTTAAACAATCGTGCTGCCTCAGGTCTGTTGTGTGTCGACAAATACTCCATGTATCATCTGACCGGTTCCAGTGTTCAATGACAGCATGAAAGTAAATATTTAATATGTAACATTTAACAGAGTCTGCTTTCAGTTAAGCAACTGGATATGAGTCGAAGTGAAAAGTGACTGTTGCTGTGCGTTGAGAGGAGTTTGAACGTGGTCCAGTGTTCTTTCATAAAACAAATAACTGCTTATAAACCTACATCCAACCTTACGTCCATTTCTATAATGCTAATATTATCACACTTAATTTTATCTGTGAAATCAGATACAATTGGAAGACTTAAAGAAATAGTTTGCTCCAAAATCAGATTTGCATATTTTTCCCTCTGGAGTGTCACGCTTTTTGTAAATCTAGATTGTTTGGATGTATCGGAAAGAATGGCTGAAAAGATGTCTTCCTACTTTTAAATATAACCAGTGAAATCAGAAGAAACAACATTGGCTCTTATAGAATGATAAAATAGTAGGTGCTGTCAAACTAAAAGACTATTTGAATCAAATGCCAACGCAAGCTAAATTTGGACCTCTTTAGCCGAAAGCTAGCTTAAGTCTTTTAAATTATTCATAGATTTTAAATGCTCTTAACGAGTAATAATTATAAGTGGTCATAATGCAGATTGCATCCACTGTTTAGATACTCCATGTCTATCTTTCTCCCTGCAGACATCAATTCTGCTGATGCAAACTCCAATCTCAGGTTTGCTCCACTAGGAGGACAGGAAACACTATTGAAATAAAACACAAGAAATAATACTTTCACTGTCAAACTTTTAAGTTCATTAATGAGCTTAGTGAGCAGTGTTGTTTTTTCTGCATCTTTTTTTAAGTTTATTAAACAAAGCAATGTGAAGTCGATTGAATTGTTTTATTAATTTAATAGTGTCCCATTACTTTAACTTATTGACTTTCTCCTTAATGTTTAAATGGTCGTAATGGACCACCACTTCTGGGTCAAACAGGGACAAATCTGTCAAATGGCATAAAGATGTCTTCAATTTTGCAAATATAATGGTGGGTACTTGCCTTTATGATGCTCAAAAGGCCAAAAAGAAATATTTAAAAGAAATAGCAGTACGGTGAATTTCAATTAAATCATGAAAGTCATGTAGCCTTGTCCCTTATCAGATCACAGTACATACACAGCACAAGTGCATATCTCCTTTGATTTCAATTAAAAGTCCAAGTGACACCAACACTATCATAAAAACATATGCATTCAGCTACAAAGTTATTCAATTTCATCACTAAAGTTACCAGATGCTGTGAAATATTTATGTGTATCAGTCACCGTACAGCAATATTTTTTAGATATTGTTCATTACTGAAATGTCAAACATTCGCACATTTTCTGTTTTATCAAACAAAGTTTTGGTGTGGAAAGAAATTTCCCAGAGTCTGGAATTCATGGGATCCTATAGTCGAGTGCTCTCCCAAGGGAACCCTGGTTGCTTAGTTCAGTGTCTCCTGTCAGGCCAAGGTATTTCCCACTGCTCCCCAAAGGACCTGAATCAATCCGCCTGCTGGATTTGAAGGTCACATTCAGCGTCCCCTCCTCCCTGATCTGGGTCTAGCGGCTGGGTTTTTTCCTAATCTGCCCCACTCATCACCACGTCCTGTCCCCTGGGTGAAAGTGACAGAAATGTCAAGCAACCATTTTTTAAATTTATTTATTTTTTGTTAAATTACATTCAGCAGGAGAAAAAAACATGTAAATTAATTTTAGATTATTTCACCGAATCCCAACTTGCTGAAAACTTATGGCCATTCACTTCCATTTTGTTATTCTAGTGGAGCAGTGGGGAGTTATCTGCCCCGTGGTACAGCTTTGCGCTGTGGGCCCCATCACTCCACACAGCAATCTAAACCTTCCATCTGGGTAGGGTGGAAGGACCAGAGAGCAAGAGCAGAACTGCACCAGATTCCCTTTAACTATATATTCTTCTAAAATCATTTTTACTGCAAGAGCACCATCCTCTACACCAGCTGTCACTCACAGATGTCCACAGATTTGTTTGTTAAATATGACACATTTAAAAAAGCACCTAAAGCAGGTATTTAAAGCAAGTTAAACAGTGATGACGATGGTAGCATAGCTTTGCTGTCTCCCATCGTGCTGTTTCTGGAAGAACAAGGCAACCAGGCAACAGCGAGCCCAGGGGAACTGCTCTGAAGAGAAAACAAAGTTTAGCTCAGCTAATTTAAACTGGAAGTAATGTGAACTCAAATGAACCGCATCTGACAAGCCAAAGAGTGAGAAAAGTCTTTCTGCTCAATGCTCATTTAACATATGCTGTGCGGCTAAAATTTAAAAAACTCCTCGTGTATTCACTCGTTTGTGGTTCAAATCCCTCGTTGTAAAGGTGCTTGAAGATGACATAATCACAAACTGTTAGGTCCAGCAAAAACACAGCTCCACATTCAGAGCCGGAGACCGAATAGAAAGCCAAATGCCATAGAGAGTGATTCACCCGTGGACCCTTTGATTGTGTACACAATGATATGCCTTCATTTCCATGGAGACTAAACAAATAGAGCGGTCGGTGTTCCTCTTTCTCGATACGGGAGAGTTTTTACCTCTGCTCACTCGCCTATCAAAGCAAATAGGCTATTCCAAAGAGGAAATTCTTACACTTGCCAAAAAACCCAAAAAACAATCTATTATTGACCATAAAACTCAACCATACTGCAATTTTAAAAAAAGAAAAAAGAAAGAAAGAAAGAAAAACAGTTTTCTGTAACTGATCATGGCTTATGGAGATGATCACAAAAAAGGTGTTGACAAATGAGCAATTTCTCCCTTTAACTCTAAATCTTAACACATACAGGTAAAGAGTTGTGAGAATGCGGTGCTCAGTCTGTGTTCAAACCTGCCAAATAGTCTACACAGACAATTTAACAGCGCTCGTAAAAACAGGAACATTAGGCAAAGCATGTCCAGATCCATGTATGTCTCTCATTCAACTTCCTTGTCCATCCTTTGCTTGCGAACCACTTCTCTCCTAATCAAAAACATCCCGACTTTGCTCTCCTGCAGTTCTGCCTTTTATAAATTTCTTAATGTACATTGCATTTCGATTCACCTGTGACACACGCAGTCTGCTATGAGAACGATGCCTGATGCACAGCCCAGAGAGCATTTTTGTAGCAAGCTGTCTCTTGTAAAACACCACAAAAACCCATCCGATGCCTGGGCGCAATTACTTCGAGAAACGGGCAGATGAATAGCGCGATGCGGTCTGTTTTTAACCACTGCTGCTTCCTGCCCATTGATGACCTGTGCAAAAATCTTTACAGAATCGGTTTGTGAATCTTGGCAAGGATGTGACGATGGCAATGAATGAGCTAATGCACATATTAAATAATAATAAAAATGATTTCTTTCATCAAGTTTACTGTCACCTTTAACTGGTCTGTTTCCATTCACTGTCTCTGGTTAGACAAGCCTTCAGTGGCTTCACACATGATCCTGATCTAGAGGCTTTTAATGTGCCTCATATGTGATTTCTAACTGCAGTGGGTGAGCGAGGTTGTGTGTGTGTGTGTGTGTGTGTGTGTGTGTGTGTGTGTGTGTGTGTGTGTGTGTGTGTGAATGATTGGGAGGCACCTCTCTTGTTTTGCAGCGAGATTAGGTAATGCAAAGCAGTTTATAGATGAAACACATATTGAAAGCAGCTGCTTTTCTCAGGATTGACTGTGTTGTGTGTTGAGTATCAAGAACATGTCAACAGTCCAGCATGCCCTACATATGGCTTTGCGTGCCTGTACTTACATTAGATTTCACATGGAACACATGCAATATGACTTCTGACCTTGCACACTCTCAGTAGTCTGTTTCCTTTACCTGACACTGTGCACCTGGGTCCACTTTTCAACTTTACACTTTTTCATCTGGGGGGTGCTTTGTGTGTGAGTATGCAGATATTTATGTGTGTATGTCTGAGCATGTGCATACAGAGTAAATGCTTTCAGTGTCCGGCTATGGAGGCGGTAACAGGTTCGCTAATTGGAGTTTATTAGCTTCCTTTTCAGAGGACTTTAGATGTGTGTTAGCTTGTCACAGTGAGTTACAGCTTTATTTGCTTATCTTACACATAAGAGATGGGGAGGGGTAAAATATACCAAAAAAAATAATACCAACAGAGTGCGACCACACCTCTCTGCCATTTAGATATGTGATTAAGAGTTAATTAAAAGCTAATGTGCTAGTTAGCCTAAAGCTACCTGTTAAGCTAATCCCATTTTAGCAGAACTTCTTAAGCAGCATCGCTAAGCTGGAAAAGATGATGAACTTCACATCTGTGTTAAAGGTTAATCAGAAATTAGAATTTTCACTCAGAAGTGTAAGATGAAAAGGAGCGTAAATTCAGATAAAGCTAGTCGTGGCACCGTGCCCAGATGGTTTTAGCTTGGCAGTGCTGCCTTATGTCAGGGTTTCCAACTCTCATGTTTTTAGCTTGAGACATCCACTTTTTCTCTCTCTGTCTCACGCTCTCATGTTGCCCAAATAAATTTCACTGTAAATAAGAGGAAGCTTTGAACTCCCTCATTCATGGGGGAATGCATAGGACAAAAGCTGTACACCATGTTTTTCCAGCATCACTACAGAGTTAACATGTCACACAGTGTAACAGATATAACGATGGTGCTTCTGTTAAAATAAGGAGAAAAACAAAGACCTATACATAACAAACACATTTTGAATAGTTTGTATTTCTACAAGTTCACATGGAATACAAACTGAAATGTCCATGTGTGATGACCTCTCCCTATTTTAAGCCAGTTCATGACACTTGTAAATAAACTTTTGGAAAGTCCAGAAAAAGACTTGAGTCTGTGATAAGTGAGATGAGCAAGTCTCAGTGAATGCATCCAGATACTGAGAAAACATTAAGGCTTAGTTTCCCAGACATGGATTAAGCATAATCCTAGACTACAAAACCTTTTCAGTGTAGATAACTGAATTTGAATTTTGGTCAACAATGTAGTTTAAAAAATGGTGGTGGTAGCTGGGCCCCCTGTGGTGGGTGAGGTTTACCCTGAGTTCTATAATTCTTTGGATGTTGTGGGGCTTTAAACCTCATGTGGATCAGACTTCTTGGCCTCCCTGTGAAGGTCTGTTCCAGGGTACTGGGGAGGAGAGGCGATTAGGGAAGAACAATCCAGATTGTCCTGGTTGCTGAACACTGGACTCGCTCCTTATCCTCCTCAGCATATTCAAGGTTGAGTGGAAGTTTGTCTAACCAGTCTATATGTTTTTTCTGGATCTGGAGTAGACATTCAACTGCATTCCTTAGAGCGTCCTGTGGGGAGTGCTTTGGGAGTGTGGGGTATTAGGCCTGCAGACTCCCCGGTTCCTGCACAAAAGCAGTGAGAACATTGCTGACACTAAGTGAGACTCATTCCAGGTGGGATTTGGACTCAATCAGGGCTGCCCTTTGTCAATGATTCTTTTCATAACTTTTAAGGACATAACATCTGACACAGTCAAGGGGTGGAGGGTGGTCTCAGGACCTTGTCTCTGCTTTCTGCAGATGATGTGGTCTGTTGGATTTATTTTTATTTATTTTTTTGCAGCTCTTGTGGGACGCTTCCAGCCTGCAGTGGTCAGTATTTATCAAAAAAAATTATCACATAATAGTGGTGAACCACTGGAAGGACCTTGGGTGGCTAAGGTTTAGTGATGCATGTGAAGAGGCAATGCTGGTCCATGTGGTCCAGTCCAACAGATGAGCTACTGTAGCTCAAACTGTCACAAAATGCTGGTTCTAAAAGAAAGGTGTCCAAATACGCTGCATACCGCAATCCCAGTCAGCGTGACCAAAAACTGGAGCAACGGAGAGATACAATAAAGGCGGTCTGGTTTGAAGAATCTTTCTTTTACATCATATTGAAGGCGCGGTCCGTCACTTACCTGGCAAACACGTGGCAGCAGGATGTTCTATGAGAAGAATGCAAGCCGGCGGAGGCAGTGTGATAGTGTGGGCAATGTTCTGCTGGGAAGTCCTGCTATCCATGTTGATGTTGATTTGACATGTATCACCTACCTAAGCATTGTCGCAGACCATGTGTACACTTTCATGGAGCAGTGTTCCTCAATAACTGCATCCTCTTTCAGCAGGATAGAAACCACAAAGCAAAAATGGTTCAGGAATGGTTTGAGGAGCACAACAATAAGTTTGAGGTGTTGACTTGGCCTCCAAATTCCCCAGATCTCAATCCAGTCAAGCATCGTGGGATGTGCTGGTCAAACAAATATGATCCACAGAGGCCCCACCTCGTAACATGCAGAAGGATCTGTTGCCAGATACCACAGCACACCTTCAGGGGTCTAGTGGAATCCATGCCTCAGACACAATATTAGACAGGTGGTCATAATGTTATGCTATGCAGCAGTATTAGGCAGCAGCATGATTCATATAAGCAACTCCAAAGTTAACGCATAGGACACGTCATTAATTACTTAAAAAAGCCAGTAATAGTAATAATAACAATAATAAATGACACTCTGTTTTTCTTTGCTTCAAATAGGTGAGCTGTTATACATTTCTCCAAATATGAAATAACTTTAATAATAAGTTATAATAATTCTAAATAATATTATGGCAACTTAAATTGAAATCGTGACTTTTACAAATGTAGCCCCAATCTCAAATACTGTCTCTAAATCTCACTCCTGCTGTTATCTGAAAGTTGGCAACCCTGCTTACAATAGAACAGTGAGTGCACAGTAACACCTGCAGCCTCTGAGAAAAGAAGACAACAAAATAGATTTTAGTCTTTTTTATTAATATGACTACATTTAATGTGATTTCCCGTGAAGTGGAGAATGGAACATTTCCAGCTCACTCTGACAAAGTGTTTTGCTGCAGTGCATTTGGGAAAGACTGAAACGATGATCATCAATATGTATTCCTTCAAAAGAATGCTGAACAAAACTGCCAAAGAAAACACTAAAGCAAGACTTTAGCAAAACATTAAGTCCGTGCGTGTCTGCACATACAAATGGGCACTAAATCCCAATCATAGATGAGTGCATAAATGTAGCTAATCTAACAATCTGACACAAATACACCTAGGCTGCAGGAACACCTCAAGTGCAAATCTTACGGAAAACCTCTGAACATTATGTCCCTGTGAATTATGGTTTTAATGCTTCATCTGTTCCCATTAGGCTATCCATCATGCCGGTGCTCACTTAGTCATGGAGCGGTTTCATCGAGGGGGGAGAAGCGCAAGGGGAGACGGGAGGAGGTGTGCACACGTAAGAGCACGAAAACCACAGAGCAAAGGGTTGAGAGAAAGAAATAAGAAGGGGGGGAAAAAAGGTGTGTGTGTGTGTGTGGGGGGGGGGGGGGGGGGGGGGGGGGGTTGTGAGAGGGGTGGCATGCAAATAAGTGGTGGTAAATGAAAGGATTAAAGAAAGAGAGGGGGATGTTGATGTGACCTGAAAGGAGATAAAATGCGAGGACAAAATGGACGAGCAACAGCAGCGGTGCGGAGACAGAGCCGAGAAAAGAGGTCATTTAGACAGATTGATGGTGATGAGGGAAGGCTTGAGATCCCTCCAATACTGATAGCTACTCACGACTGCTCTGTCTGACAAAAATGGGTCCGTGTTTGTTTCTGTGCGCGCGCGTCTGTGTGTTTCCTCGTTTGCTCATTGTATTGTCCCTTGCAATACGGGCTTTAGAAAAGTGGCCTTGACACCAGGTGGGAACCAAAACACAGCACTAGGCTGTTTAGACTTGCATGATCTAAACTATCAATTTTAGCTCAGCCTGTGAATTCAGAGGCTGGTTTTTGCAGGTCACGGGTTGCTTCCGTCTGTTTGCATTTGGGGGAGATTAGAGAAAAGGGATAAAATGTACTATTAAAGCCAGTAATTGTACGCTGAAACACGCAATTATGCAAAAATGTGTTCCGTAATGCCAGCTTATTATAGTGACTTGTACTATGAAATTGTCGCCAGCCCATCTACCCAACGTGGTATTAACTGTGTCGTAGCTTATCAGCAGCGATTGAATATTGATTCGCATAAGCTCGTCTGACTATATACCTCCGTCATGTTAAACATTTTCCATTTCCATGACCAATCTCCCTGTTGTCAGATCAGGGACAAATACTTGTGGAGCTTTTGCAGTGAATACAAATTTTACTCCTGCAAACAGCTATTACTTCCAAACATCCTTGATGCTAGACCTTGTAATTTTCTTGTTTAAAGAAAACTAAATCTCACTCCATTGTGTTTGTTTGCCTGGCAATCTGGCAGCGCCCAAGGAAATTGCATTTCCGCGGCAGCGTCTCTGTTTTACCTTCATCCCATTTTTACCTGCACTTTTTAAATCTAGAAAGCTCTTTTTAACCTTGTTATTCAACTTTTGATTGCCTTAACTCCATTATGCAACCGTGGCTCCGCTGACCTCCAGCGATTGGTCATTGCTTTACCATCCAGTGTGCCGAATGCCGGGCCACCCAGGTTGTTTCTGTTGAGGAAATATCAGCTCAGATGGAGGTGTTAAAGTAAAATGTTGTCAGTGATATGGATCACTGGCCACAGAGGGTTTCAATCAACCATGCAATATGAAGGGAAAAGACATGGCAACTCTGTCCAAAATGTCATTGACAAATGCGCGGTGCAGGAGCTCTGAAGGTTGCATGTTATTGGGAGAGATGGGAGGAATGACAAAGATTGAAAGAGTGAAAGATAAAGAGATGGATGAGGCTGGACGTGAGGCAGTAGGGGAGGGAGATAACGCAAATGAAGAAAAATAGGAATTTGAAGGAAGGAGAAGAAGTCGCTTGTGGTGTAAGAGGGCAGAAAGCTGTAGGTTGCGGTTCAAACTTAAAACTAACAAGTCTTATCGTAAGTGATCACAACGGGAGGTGAAGTAAGAATTCTTCACAGTGAGGTTTGAGGGAGGAAAGATGATTTCAGTTTACAGATGCGCTTTTTCAAACAAACCTGCTCGGAGAAAAAGATGGAAAAAATAAAAGATTGAAGATGCAGCAAACCATATGCCCATCCTGGCCCACTTTGTCCATCCCTAAGCAGCAGCAGGCAAAAGATCTTGTGTTCTAAAAGTGAAACATCATCTCTTCTTCCTGTTACTTATTACCAAATTTGTATGTTTGAAGTAAGAAAAAGAATGCAGTTGTATGCTTCTTGAGAGGACCCGTTGCTCAATTTGTAGTGCATATTGCCATAAACCCCAGGAAAACTCTAAACCGAGACCTAAATGCTGTGCGATATCGAGCTGATCGTGTACCATCTGGTGTTACTCAAGAAGTTGATTCAAATTACTGGTGCGAGTGTGTGTGTGCTGTTTGGAGAACTTTGGTTTGTGGCCAGTTTAAATGTTTCTACTTTGAAAATACATGTAAGACAATATCTGCAAAGGATCCGTTGCAATTCGTTGAAAGTGTGAAGGTGAATTTATGCGTTTTCAGCCAGGTGTCGTTTTTCTGTCAACATGCATACATCTGTGGTTATAAGTTTAGAGCGAAAAATATTTGGGATTTGAACTTAATGATACCCAAATGTGGTTTATTTGTCCGTAATGCTTTCTGTCACGAATTACAGAGAAATTATTTCTAACTTGTTAGCTAGCCCAAACACACCAAAGCAGTTATAGTAGGTCCAGATCACTAAACGAGAACCCTCTGTCTCAGTGGAGTCTGCACCTTTGGCAAGTTTGACAAAAATGCCTAAACACATTGGATTGTGCTTAATTTGATCCTTTAAACAAAAACAGAGCTGACGATTAACTAAATAAGTCGTACAATTTATGTAAATGCAATTTAAGTATATAATTTAAATTCATGTTCTGTTTAGTTTGGGTGTTTGTTTAAATAAAAGAACAATATATACAATATTGTAAAATACTCTGTTGTATCTGTAATGCAGTTTAACATGTTTCAACATAGCATATGCCAATGTGTAATGCACTTGTTCCGGTTGTGGCTCTTTTTCTTACAGTACCTTAAATGTTCTCCTGACTTAACTGGTGATTGACAAGGCAAGTGATTTTTGGGCACTAGGACAGAGACGGAAAATAGTGTCACAGTGTAGCTCATAAATATATATTAAAAAATAGCGTAGCTTTAAAGTTGATATGAAAAGCAGTTGTATAGAGACATTTCTTGTTGCGGCAAACACGCTCAGATAAGAGGCGTGTGGAGGCTGTGGAGCTTTAATGTTTCGGGGAGCTCAGAGGTTAGGTGTGGTTCTGAACCGTGCCAGGGATTACATATTTATTGTTTTAGGACGGGTTTCAGAGTAATATTGTGCATATTTTCAAGGAAATGTGTAGGCTTTTATCTGTCATCATGGGCCTATTAAACTATTACACGGGCTATTTCATAAAGCAGATATAGATTTTTAAAAAAGCATCGACTGTTCTGCTTTATTCTTTGCTGAAATCAATTCAGAGCTTATGCTGGACTGTCACAGCAGGCATAAGATTTAATTACAGCTCTCTTTAACAGTTTAAATGTGCCTTTGTTAATAATCCCTGTGCGCATTCCATTCAGTGTTAATACTGTAATTATGAAACATGTTTACACAGCTTCATACTTTGTAACTGTAATTTAGAAGTTAATTCTTGTTTGTTTGTTTGTTGTTGTTTTTTTTATTGTTTTATGCGTAAATGATTTGCAAGCAATGTTATGAGACAGATAAGCAGTGATAAAAAAGGAAAGCTTGGTTTCATAAGACTTCCAAACTCAATTCCAATTTATTTCTTTTCTTTGTGTGTGTGTGTGTGTGTGTGTGTGTGTGTGTGTGTGTGTGTGTGTGTGTGTGTGTGTGTGTGTGTGTGTTCCTCAGCTTCCTCACAGCAGTTTTGTTAGTCACTCCCAATGCAACACATAGGAATGACTTGCCTCAGTCGCTTCCACTCATACACACAAAAAACCAATCAGCAACTGAACTTAGTGACCAGTCAGTGCTTTTTGTTACTGTTGAGCAGTTTGCTAAATTAATGCTACATCTGTGTAGTACAATGTTTTTCTCATCACTCTTGTTGTGCAAATCTTTTTGGCTAGCTTGCTGAATCGTGCTATTACTACTGTTTTTTCTTTATTAACCTCCTAAGACCCGAACTCTTCCACGGCATGCATTTTTAATTTCTCTTTGATATTGGGACCCGATGAATATAAAAACAAAGAATTACCAGATTTTTGTTTTTACCTGATTTTTGTTTCTACGTCCACATATGTGGATGCCAGGTCCTAGGAGGTTAATTTCGTTTTACATGCATAAGCAGAAGACAAAAGATGGAATTTGCTGCCCCCCCCCCCCCTCCCATAAAAAAAAAGAATTTACAATGTTAAGATCTTACTTACCTTTATGTTCAAAAGCACATTTATCATATATGCAGTAACAAATTCATGAAATCGTTTAAACAACCTGAATGTTGAATATTGTTGTAAATGAAGATAAAACTTTTGTTTTTTGTTTTTTTTTTAAAAAACACCTTACTTTTAAAGAAAGACACACACATTTTGCAGTGTGGTTACACACCTCCTTTCTGTTGAACAAGCATACAGTTAGAGTTAGCTGATACAGCTGAATCTTTGAGACATTCATTTCGATCATCCAGGGAGCACACAGCCGGTTGTATGAGACCATTGTTTTGCTGAAGTGCTTTTTCAGACCAAATTGGACATCGCTGCATTATGGATTTATTGTGATTTATTTTATGTTCTACACAGCTATCAGCCTAACAAAACACGTGTCACTCTTTTTTTTTTTCCAAGTAGAATATGCTGGTAGTCCAAAATAACCCCAACCTGTATCCCTGGTTTTGTTCTTGGATGAGATGGATACCTTGATGGCACACAGCAGGGTTTATGCTGGAAGCAGGGCAGAGGGGATTTAAGGTTAGTTTATTTTTGCTAAATCAGATTTTGATAAATATACATAACATTTTTCAAAAGCCTAATAAATTACTTTCCATTTTAAATCTTGAGGATTAAAGGATTGTAAGACTAGATGTAGCTGCAAAGGGCGAAGAAAGGAGAAGCAATAGTCCAACAAAAAGTAACCTCAAAGACAATGGGCCTTTTGATTCAAAGGAATGAATGCAACACTTGGGTAAAGAAGAGGATCAGTGCTGTAATATCTAGGCTAGGTGCGTTATCAGTGCAAAAAGTCAAACTTGGATCAATCAACAGTTTAAACTAAAGTAAAATAAACTAAATTACATTAAATTAGTGGTTCTTATATAGTGCTTTTCTACTCTACTCTTCCTCATTCGCCCATTTACACCCACTCATACAATCACTTTTTCTACACCTAAATTCTTTAAATCTAACATTCAGCCACATTCTTACTCTGATGAACGCTTCAGAGAGCAACGTGGGGCTCAGTATCTTACCCAAGGATACTTAGACATGAAGACTGGTGAAGCGAGGGATTGAACTACTAGTAAAACATCAACAGCGGCACCTCCAGGAACTGCAACAACAAATTCCAAAGTGCTGGAATTCAGAGTGAATCCAGTTGTGCAATAGCCTTTTTTTTCTACTAGAGAGTGATAAAACTAAGTATCGTAACTCTTAGCATTTCTTGAAATATATTTTTAATGACCAGCAGGGGGCAACTTTTCTGGCTGCACTGAAACATCCAGCTGGACACAAGTCTTCAGCTTCCTGGGTGTGTGACCTCCATAAACACTTTCATGCTGACTTCCTGCTGTTTATGGTCTTAACCGCTAGCATCGAGTTTCTAGGAACTCAACGTGACACTCATTTAAAAAATTTGGTCCCCATTAAAATCAAACAGTAGATCGAAGCGGGGCATGCTGTTGTGCTGGCCTGTATCGTGATTGACAAATGGCTAGCATGTGAATGTGGAGAGTGCCTTGGTTTCAAAACACCAAAATGGCAAGGCTTCACAACACGACTTCACCCAAAAAACAAAAAAAAAAGTGTGACATCATGGTTGCTGCGTCCATCCTTTGTATATGCTCTATGTGTAAAGCGCATGCAGTACTCTAATCCATAATAAGCCTAAAGACTTTAAACATAATCTCTTTGTTCCTACTTTACATCTGCAACAAATTTATTGTGATAATGTGGATTCACTGGTTGGTATTTATAATGTTTGAAGTTTGGGAATCTCACACCGAGAGCCCAAAAAGGATTTAAAGACCACATCGATTCGTGCCAGACCACCTCCACAGGCCAATATATTTCACCAATTATGTTTGCTGAGAACAGCATTTCATCATCCAAATACTTAAATCAATTTCACAAGAGGTTGAGAAAAATTGTAGAGGATACAACTACAATATCTCGCTACTATAATAATGTCACATCATGAAATATTTGTATGTGTTGGCTAAAGCTAGCGCAGTATAAAAACAATAGTAAGAATCCACAGCATGAGACAATCCTTGATCCCCCTTTTTTTTATCCCTTATCTATGTTTGGTGGTGAAGCACAGGTCTGGGCTTTGGTCCGACATACTACATGTGCCATGCTCTGTTGCCTAGAAACCCCTCGCCTTGCTCAGACTAGGGTCAACTTCTGCTAATCAGGGTGTTTTATTTATTTATTTATCCCCCCCTGCGCACACACACACACACACCCATCAAATCTGTGCTGCAGTCACGACTTAGTCAGCCAATGTGTCTGGGCCAGTTCTCACAGTGCAGCTGGGTCTTGCCACTACATCAGGTTCAGCTCAGGTACCAGGCTCAGTGAGAAGCTGGGTGACCCTCTCGGTGACCGGTGCTTTCAAAGTGGCTTGCAGTGCAAAGTGTGCATAGATATGACTATTTTTATTCTAGGACCAGTAAAGCTTTTGAACATGGAAGGGAAAAAAACATATGAATGCTCTGTCCTGTGAACATTTAGTTCTCTCACACACATACGCACACACATACGCACACCCCTACTGCGGAGCCAGCTCCACAACTGACTCCGCAAAATGCCTTTACTTAAAATACCTTTGCTCGCGGAAATCTTCAGTAATTTTACATATGAGCTGAGCCTCGACCTCCAACTGAGTGGAGTTTTTCACACCAAGAGAACAACCGCAAAACACCCTAAATGAATACGCTTCACAGCGATATAAACTAACGTCCTCTGCCTGCATATCATCAGCCTGTCAGTGTGTACCTCTACTCCCCTGTGCTCTGACAGTAAACTATGCCATTTTAGCAGACGGCCAGAAGTTGTACTGTCTTCTGGGTTTTGCTTAGAAAAAACCCCTAACCAGTTCTTAATGACCTCTTTTATTATCGCTCCACCACTACTCCTCACACCTGCACTCAAGAATAATATTTACCCTGTCTGTCATCATCACACGGTGGATGTGTGTCTTCCTGCCTTTGTGTCAGGGTCTAATGATGACTACCATTCTCCGCTTCTCTCAGGCGTCTTATTAGAGAAGGGAGTAGACACGCTCTGTCTGTGTGAAATAGGTCTTTCTCAGGAAAAGTGGGAGCAGAGGGCTGAATACCGGCAAAAAACCCAAAGCTCCCTGGTCACTCATAATATATCAATTAGGCACAACTTGAATGCAAAAGCATGCCCTTTCTGTGTGTGTGTGTTTATGTGTGTTTGTGAGGACTAAAAATTGGATTGCTACTGTACTTGTGGGGACCAACAGTCCCTATGGGGACAAAATGCCCATCCCCACGAGTTTTAAGGCATTTTTGAGCCTCAAAATGTGGTTTTAGTGTCAGGGTTACAATTAGGTTATGGTTAGGTTCAGGGCAAGGGTTAGGGTTAGTGGCTACAGAAAGCATTATGTCAAATAGATGTCTTCCCTAAGATATAAAAACAAGTGTGTGTGTGTGTGTGTGTGTGTGTGTGTGTGTGTGTGTGTGTGTGTGTGTGTGTGTGTGTGTGTGTGTGTGAGTTGAGATCAGTTAATAACTGAGTTGGTGTTGTGGGTGGGGACGTGTGATGAATTTGGGTGGCATGCTGCACTGATCTTGTTGTGAGCCACAGTGCGATCACTTGCATTTGGAAAAACAAGAGTTAAGTCACTCACTCACACACACACACACACACACACACACACACACATGTCTGGTTTGCTATCCTCGTGGGGACATCCCATTGACATAATGCTTTCCCTAGCCCCTTACCCTAACCCTAACCATTAAAAATGAATGCCTAACCCTAACCCTTACCCTAAACCTAACCATAACCTAATTGTAACCCTGACAGTAAAACCGCATTTTGAGTGTGAAAATTGCTTTCAACCCCGAGGGGACCTGGATTTTGGTCCCCACGGTGCAGAAAGTCCCCACCAGGATAGTAAAAGTCAGATTTTGGTCCCCACCAGGATAGTACGAACCCGTACACACACACACACACACACACACACACACACACACACACACACACACACACCCCTTGAGAGTTTAAACAGAAAGAGGGAAAAAAGAGGCAAAGGGAGGAGTGAGAGAACGGAGGGAGACGCCAGTGTTTTCAGTCTCTGTTTTCAAACTTTGAGAAGGCTTGGGAGTCATTTGTAATGAGAAAGACAACAACTGGATCATGATTCTTCTCAGCTTTCACCCATGAAAAGATCAGCACAGCGGGATTTTTGGATGCAGATGCATCTCCATGCATTTGCTACACCCAGTTTTTTTGTGTGAAATTTGATGCGCCTGTGTGCCGTAGCAATGTTTTATAAGCTTTCGAGATTTTGATGGGAAAATGCAAACTCGGATAAGTGCTGGTGCACTGTGGGAGCTTGTCTGCTAAACTGGTTTGCCAGGCTCATTCACTGTGTGTTATTCCAGCCCCCTTTTTCAGTGTTGTATGTCAGTTGTTGGCATTTTAACAAAGGCACCTAACTCAAATGGTATCATTTGTGACAGACAGAGTTCTGGCAATAGTCAGATGAGATGGACATCTTTAAAGGGCCCAAAGGATCCATCACACTTAAAATGCACAATTAAGCCTATTTTGGGGGCATGATTAAGCTTAGTGAGAATGGGGCACATTTTCACTAAAACTGCAACAATTTCTTAATCATAATGAAATATTAGCCTAAAACTAATCAGCAAGTGAAAACAAAATGAAACAAAGGCAAACATCAGACAACTCTTCTGGCTTTTAAAACGTGGCTGTTACCTTTTGGCATCCAGTATTGCAGTGGGCAGCGGGTCAAGAGCCCAAGCAGGTTCTGGCAGAGTGGCATCATTTTATGTGAAATCATATAATGTGATGATATGATGCTGATGTCTGAATTTTGATTAAACATGCCCATATGGAAAAGAAATAGTAAAAACTTATAAAAGACTTGCATAAGATGTGGCCTTCTTCATATAGTGAATCATATAAGGCTTATATGATTTACTCATGAAAGTGGCCACTTTCTCATTACTTTCATATATTGTTTTTGCAAGTATCCAAAACATACAAGTTTCATTTATATGATTTTTCAAGGGATCTTATATCTGTTTTCACTCTTGTATGCTTTTCATACAAGTTTCACACAAGACAGATACAAACTTTATAAGATTTATATATATCTTTTCCATATGGGTGTTGACCACTCGTGCTTTTCTGTTTACAATGAACCTCGAGCTAGCAGTTTGCTTACCGTAGAGATTATGGAATTTCCCAGCACTTGGTTTTCTCATACAGCTCTGAGCAATAAAACAAACAAATGTGTTTATATGAATTATTATTTCATACAGAACCCATTCTCAATGCAGCATTTTGTCCGTCTGTTGTTTCTACAGATATTTGAATGTTACAGTCATGTGAAAAAGAAAGTTTTCACATGACTGTATCCAATCCTGTGAACATCCAAGTTGCTCACTTACTGCTCCCATATGATGTAAGTGGGTAAGTAGCAGCCAGGTGTTGATAATTAAATGACTGATCATCAGCAAGTGTTAGCACCTCTATAAAACTGGAAGTTTTAGCAGCTTGCTGGTGTGAAGCATTCAGGTGTGTGTTAACACAATGCCACAATCTTCCCAGGAGTCGTTGTCTCAGCACATTCACCCCGAGGTCAGAACATGTGATGCTCAGAGAATTGCAACAAAACAACGAGCTAGATCTCAGATTCTACAAGCTTCAGTTGGTCTGTTAAATGTTAAAGTTAATGATTATAATTAGAAAAAAAAACTGAACAAAGCACTGCTTCTGTGGAAGAGTTGCCAGGAGAAAGCCTCTCCTCTATAAGATCATGGCTGCAAAGCTCAGGTTTGCAAAGTTGCATTTGAACGCAAATTCTGGAACAACAAGACCTAAATAAAAATGTTTGGTCATAATATACAGCACCACATTTAGCAAAAACCAAACACAGTATATCAGCACAAGCATCTCATACCAACTGTCAAGCATGGTGGTGGAGGGGTGATGATTTCAGCTTGTTTTGCAGCCACTAGACCTGGGTGCCTTGCCTAGTTGACCATCAACTTCTCTGTGTGCCAGAGTCGAATGTAAGACCATCTGTCCTAACGCTAAAGCTTGACTGAAATCGAATCATGCAACATCCGAAGCACAGAAGGAAATCTATAACAGAATGGCTGAAAAAGAAAAGTATCAAAGTGTTGCAATGGCCCAGTCAAAGTCCAGACTTCAACCTCATTGAAATGCTCACACACACCTCAATGAACTGAAGTGATTTAAAGAAAAGTGGCCCAAAATTCATCCACATCAATGTGAAACACTGATAAAGTCATAAAGAAAATGATTGCTTTGAGTCATTGCTCCTAAAGGTGGTTCTACAAGCTACTGAATCATGCAGTCTATTTAGTTTTGGACAGGATTATAAAGAGTCATACGAAAACTTTCTTTTCCATATGATTGTAGATATTAGAGAAAAAAAGAGTTGTCCTCTTTCTCACAGCTCATCACACAACCCACAGACTTACCAGCAAAATACCAACACAACTGTACACTTATATGCACTATATCCATTTATAAAAGCATGTCAGACATAACAGGAACAATACATAAGGTTCTTTTTCATTAAACTAAGTTTGACTCTCTTACAGCCTAAAGCTCTGAACTCCGCATTTGAGCTTCTTTTGAATGAGTTTTTGTATTTCTCAGATTAATTGCATCTAAAATGAGTTCCTACTTGATGTTGCAACAGTCAACGGCTTGAAGGAAATGACTCATGGGAATTACAAGAAAATACTATTTCTCATTTGCAGAACTTTGCTGACATTGACTTTTTAAAGATATTTGTGGGAGAGGTGCCATTGAAGTTAACACTTCACAAAGGCATAATGAAGCAGAGGGCTGCTGCCTGCACAATGCCTGCTCATGGCCCCTGAAAAAAGGAAGATTCGGTGCACTCTTTTTAGATATGACTACAAAAGCACACACCTTATATTATATCTTCATAATAATCTGGCTTATTTCACGAATGTACAGTATTAGCATCAAATGAAATGCAGAAAGAAGAAAACCGCGTAATATTTTGCAATCCTTTTCTGACTTAAGAAGCCAGTTGAACCCTTTTTTTCTCTTGTATTGAATAACTTTATATTCTAAAAGAAAAAAGCTGACATTGAAGTTGTTTTGACACAAAAGACAAGTGTAAAATGTATTATACATAAACACTCAAATGTAGGCTTTCTGCATGTTGCGTTTTAATTATTCTTTTTAATAGTGTTTTTTGGTGGGTTTTGGGGGGGGTTTCAGCATGACGTAGTTTAGAGTTAATCCTTTGAGTAAAGTATGAAAAATGTAATACCAATTAATTTTGATTTAGCGAGTGATAGGTTCGCAAATGGAAATGGGAAAAACAAATCCAGCACAAAAGCCACCACTGAGATGTTTTCCCTAATTTATTGTTCGTGGGGGTGTGTTGAGATCCCCTGCAAAGTGTAATGGATCTCAATTCACTAATAAATGCGTTTCCTCTCAGCATACTCAGTACTGTCTTAATTATCACAGAGGACAGCAAATATAATGCCCTGTTGATGGAGACCTTAGAGGCCGTCAAACCTGCACACTGGCATCTCTTGATGTGTCTTTGCTGCCATCTAGTGGCCACAGAGGCTAACGCCGGTGTAATAAAATCTCTGTACTATAGGGGTCACTGTGAGGTCATTTTTCACAGTTTTACTTGTTTTTAGAGGCCACTTTGGATTAGTGTGGGAGCGAACGTGCTCTTTGCTTAATGACCACTAGATGTCAGTAAGTGACTGTTTGCTTGGTGATCAGGTGCACTATTTGGAAGTGCTCGCTCATCCCTTCTGTTAGCAAAGAAGATGCAGACACCCATTTTTGTGAACAAGCTTGAAAGTCACCAGTGCCTCCTCACTCACTGAATCACATCCATTTACGTTTTTTTCTAAGGTTATTTTAGTACAGTGCAAGAAAACAAAACAAAAGGCAAGACGTGAATAAGGGAGGAAGTTGATGAAATGCTTGCGATTACACTCCAGTTTCGTTAACTGCTCAGCTCCCCCCAAATTTGGGAAGTTTGGTAAATCCTGCCCAACAGGATTTAGAAACTACATGTGTGTATGTGTGTGTTTTTACACTGTTGAGCCTGAGACAGAGAATTTTTCTTCTGCTTCCAGGGGCCAGCACTGGGGGCTGGACAACACCTCTCTTACGCTCTTTGCCCTACTCCCTCCCCACCCTCTTCAACTTGCCATCCATCCTGTGGGCTGTGCACACAGCACCCCCGACCTCCCCTCCTCCTCCTTCTTCTCGGACAGCTTTGCTCCACCAGCTCTGCACTGTGCCGGCCTTGAGAGGAGTAAGGGAGCAGAAAGAGGCTCTAGAAGAGAGGATTTGCTGAAGCGAGGAGAGACGTACAGGGGAGAGGGACCATGGCTGCTCTCTCTGCCTTGCTGAAGACCTGGGTTATTCTGCAGACCTTGTGCCTGGCTTTGGCTCAAGTGGTGAGTGGCACAGAGGAGCTCAAAACCTGATCGGGGCTCAAGGGTTCAGGGGGTAAGGGCCCTCGGTAAGGGTCCAGTCGGCTATGGATATCTTGAGGTGATCTTGTAGGTTTCGTGCCATCTTGGGCTGGATGAAGGGATTAAATAACCACAGCATGGAAGCAAGGATATAAGTGTGATGAGTACCCAGCTTTATAGAATGAATGTAGAAGAAAATGATTTTCAGGGGTGGAAGCTATCTTGTGGATCTTTCATGGATCACCCTTATCGTACATGGACTCTTAGGTCTTTCTAACCACGGCGCCCCCTCTTTTTTAAGGCACGGATTCATCAATACCTAGGCTACCTTTACAGGGGTCAAGAGGAGCACTATTTAACCAAGAATAATGGGATTTATTTTTTCAGTTTTTGGGGGTCAAATCTTTGCAGCCATGCCAGATTTAAGAAAAAAAAAAGTCAGTGTGCACTGACACCGACACACAAACTTTGTCCACTGAGCGTGAAAGCTGTTATTCAAACAGACACCTACACGTTATCTTCTGGACTTACAGGAGTTTTCGCTTTCAAGGATCATTCTGTGTTTTGTTTGGAGGGTTTTAACACCTGAAGAATTCAAAGTTGGATTTATTCTTTTATCACTTGATGGACTGACCCTTGCAATAAAATGTTGTTCAAGATAGGCAGTAGGATGGAGAAGGAGGGGGGTGGGTGGGGTGGGGGTAAACAGTGCCAGTCTTTTAGCCCTTCCTCCCACATTCCTCCTCGATCCTTTGTGTTTACCTCCTCAAAGATGCCAGTTTTATCACGTTATTTTTGTTACAATGCTCCATGTTAAACTCACTCGGCTTTCAGAGTTGCCCACCTTAACCTGCAGTAACCACTCCGGTATTTGGTTCTATGATGGAGGGTTAGGTTATATTTCCTCATTTGGGATAAATAAAACATACATCAAATGTGTTTTCATTTTTATAAAAATCCATGAAAATTAATATCCACTACGATATTATAATATATATTTAAGATCTGTTAGTTATATATTCCACAATGATACTGCATCCTGATTGTTGCTACAGGCTACTGCACAGTGTGAATTAATAAATGTTGCTGTTTGACCTTTTTCCTCTCTGTCTGTGTTTCAGAGGGGTCCACCTGGACCTCCGGGCCCGCCAGGCCCACCCGGCCCCTCTGGCACTCCTGGGTCAGATGGCATTGATGTGAGTATCCACACAGGTTTGCCAAATAGGTTTTCCCACAAAGATCCTCATTGTACTGGAGAAATACCAAATCAGGAGGTGCGGCGCAGTACTGAAGTCATACCAGCAGAGAGCGCTGCAAATGAAAACACCGGCACAAAAGAGCTCTGTTCCCAGCAGAGAGAGGGGTCTTTGAGAAGAGATCCTTGCCTCAGACCCGAGTTTGGGTCACAGTAACGTGATATGTGCGAGTTACTCAAAGGGTTAACAACAGGCAAAGTTGTGTAAATGTGTTGGAAACAGAAGCTGCTGTAGAGCAGTGTGGAGATAGCATGCTTTATGGCTCAATACCAAATCAAATGTAAAAAGTCTCTTTTTTTATTAGCATTTTAGCCAAAAAAAACTATTTTTAAAAAGCTCTTTATCTATCAATAAACGGTGTCAGTCTAGCGTGTTATTAAACCTGTCACTCTTTGCTCACTCATCCAAAGGCTTAACAGTGGGATCAAAGCCTGATAGAAAACGCAGCCAGTGTAGACACACTTCAGAGTCCATCTAAAGATTGCTTATAATGTCAACACTGGAGCAAGTGATTAACATCTGCCCGTGTGCCTCTCTGTGCTCAGTACAGTATATATTTATGTGGCACATTTTTCTCATGCTGTCTCGTGAAATTTGCGGCGTGATAAATCTTCCTAAATTCATTTCTATGAGGTGATGCATAGCAGTGAAAGGCATTTAGGTGATGAATATGATACAGTTGTGAACACAAAGGTGTAACCATGGCATATACTGTATGTTTCGTCGGGTTAACGCATGCCCTTTGTCTATCTGCAGGGAGAGAAAGGACGTCCCGGGTCACCTGGCCCACCAGTAAGTCTATACTGTCACGGTTTAATTTTGCAGCAACTTTAACTTGTGATTTACTTGAACACGGTTTTCTTGACGGCAACACGGTATGTTTTTTTGCTGTAGGGGCAAAAGGGAGAGCCAGGAGAGGCAGGTCCTGATGGATCACCCGGAGAGAATGGCATTGATGTAAGTAAACTGTGTGCAAGAGAGAATGAAAAAAGGAGAAAAACTTTTAAAAATATTGCTTCCAGATTTTGAACTTCAATTTTGAAACGTATTTTCACAAGTTTTACAGCTTTTCCTTCAGACAAACACCTCTCTATGGCCATTCATACGATACCAAAGTAATTAAATGATAGATTTCTGTAATTTTGTGCATTTACTTGTTACAACTCAAGGCCAAAGAGTCATGCTGACAGGTTTCTTTCATTACTAACAGCAGCGTTTCTTTATCACGAAGAAAAAATGAGACATACTGCTGAAATTCTGCTTCTTTTTCTTATATTAAGATATTCATTGATTAAATGTGTAGTTACATTTCTCTACATTGACAGAAAGGGTAGCTTCACTGATCCGGCCCATGTAAGAGCAAAACGGGTTGTTTGTGGCCTGCGATGTAAAATAAGTTTAACATCCCTGCACTAGAGGCTCAGTCTTGTTTGTCGTCCTATATCCTGGATGATCTTTACAACATGCTCTGTTTGTGATAGCACAGTCTGAGCACCCAGAGGTCAGTGTTTGTAGCCAGGATATCAGGTTCAAAGCTATTACCAGAAGTTTTAGGACTACATTTCAACTTCAACAAACTCAATCCCTCTTCTTTGCTTTTAATATGTTTACCTCCATGTAACCACATCACGCTAAAATATGACTAGATAATAAAATACGCACTGCAAGTGGTCTGTAAAAAGAAACCAGAAAGCTTCTTGACTCTGTTGTACCTCACAGATTATTCATTTTCTTGTCCAGGTATCTGTTTTAACAGTGCTGAAAGGGGCTGGTTAATACTATTATTTTTCCTACATATTTACACCAGGTTTTTCCCCAGCTTTCCACAGAGAACATGAAACCTATTGAGAGTGGAGTTTGTCCAATTGTCATTGGAATAGATCAGTTTACATGAGAGCTTAGAATATTAGTAGGTGTTGATGACGTTAATCTGGTCTATATACTACACATTAGTTGTTTTGCTCATGTATGTTTGTTTTAACTATAAAATAAGAGCCATATTATTATGGCATTGCAAGTCCTAACCACTGCCATTGTGCAGAGACAGAGACTCGTATATAACTGTGTCCTAGCTTTTTCAATGTGAGTTGCTGATTCAGACGGAACTTGAGCATCAGTGCCAAACAGTCACATGCTAACAGAAGCACACACACACACACACACACACAACCAGGCATTCCTCAGAGGTTAAGCCAGTAATCTGCCCCGGAATCTCAGTCTCAGGTTTGTTTCCCAATTACTTACCTGAACCAAGTCAACTTTGATTAAATGTGAGGTTAACCCTCTTGTGATCTTAATTATGTTTCATTTGTGACAGTTTTCAGTATATACTGCATAGCACATCTGCCCGATTTCATTTCTTTCTGTCTGCCTCCAGGGTTTGATTGGAGCAAAGGGTGACCGAGGTCCTATCGGGAGACCTGGACCAAAGGCAAGTGTCTAAACCTTAACCTAAAAAGATTATTAGTGCAAAATCACAATTGTGCTGCTGTTCTGTGTGAAATCTGTTTGTGCTGCTGGTGGAAAAATCTCTGGGTAATGTTCCCTATGCCCTGTCACTGTGATGTTGAGAATGACGTTGAACTCCTGCTTGCAGGGGGAAAGTGTGAGAATCGCTGTCTTGTTAAGGAATTTCTTTCATTCATCCTGGTGTGCTGTTTTCATTTCAAAAAGATATTGTCATTATCATCTATATGTGTAACATTACAACAGTTAACCATCACAGATATGTTACTGATTTCTGTTGTTTGCAGGGTCAACCAGGTCCAACTGGTGAGCCCGGAACTCCTGTGAGTAAATCAGTTTTTAACTGTCACTTTTTTTGGTTTTTGGAAACATTTTAAAGAACTTAATATACAAAATGTCAACTCTAGTTTTCTGACAACTGAAGTTACAATGTAGCATCATAAACTGTACACAACAAACAGACACCATCACTTATTTCTTTGCATTTTACAACATGAGGTTTTGACTTTCCCATCCTATGAAACCATTTCTCCTTTTTGTTTTAGACAGAGAGAGTAGCAGATAGGGACTCATGACTCTGTGTGGTTAACAGGTGCATTTCTAATTCACTGTGGGAAAACAGAATGCCAATTCCAGGTATTAAGACACAGCCTATTCAAAGAGAAACTGAATAGCTTACCCCTTGAAGCTTATTTATATTGCTGTGGGAAATCTTTGTAAAGCAGATATAATCTGCTTAAGTGGCCATTGCCAGCTTGCAACATTGGGCATTATATATTAATTAACTTGTGGTCACATCTTGGTGTTTTTTTTCCCCTTCATGGGTTCCTGATCTTTCTTGTGGTCGTCGTGTTTTTCCGATTCTTCACATTGATTCCAATAATTTTAGCGATCTCCCTTTAGGATTTGTTTACATCTGTAATTCCGCATATGGAGGCTATGATCATCATCTTATAATGAGGAAATTATTATTATACTCTCACTGATTCATTCAGAAAATGTGTTGAAAAAGCAGCCAGAAATGCACAGGAGGAATCAACGAGGCCAGCCACAACAGTGGTTGTGTTGCAGTTTATGTCACAGAAATATTTTAACATGGGAGTCCACGAGGGCTGGCTTGCTTTAAGTGGTCGTGTGAGAAACTGCAGTTTTTGGCACTAAAGATTTTCAGCCTTCAGAGGTTGCTCTGCCACTAGTTATATGCAAAGCCAAAAGGCTTTTCATGTGGCTCCTATATATCATTCATTTCATTTTTTTCTGTTCAGTTACTCTGAGTGATGAATAAGTGATACCCAGTATTTAATATGTATTATGATTGGCACCACTCGAAACACTACCCAGTGATGGAAAGGAAACAACTCATCTCTTATATTATTTTATGAGGCAGCCATGCAATTTACTCAAAATGTCAAAATGTTTAGATAACACTTTTTTCTAATATCTCTATTTAATCTGTTATGCATGTATTCGAGAGACGTGAAATATCTGGCTTTCTAACTGATTTCTAACTGCTTACTGGATCTTGTTATTGTAGATCCAGTAAGCAGTTTGAAACCTAGAAATTCCCCAAGAACATAACTATCAGATAGAGATTAGAATAGAATAGTTTCATAATATACAAGTACATTCATGTAAGGCTGTATTGAAGTTCAGTGCTTGAGTAACTGTGCTCTCTGTATATTAATATAAAATGATGCATGACTAATTGGCTAACATTATCTCATAGGGCTCTCGGGATACTTAAGAAATGAGTTATGATTGACTGAATTAGCCATTCTTTTCGAGCCTGCTCAGTTCTCTAACAAACATATTGGAACACAGCTGGTTTTTTAAGGCAACCTCCTTAGTGCCTTTTTGGTCATGCATGAATGCCTGACCAGCTGTGCCCCAATTTGGGTTCAGTTTATCCAAATGTGCTGTAGGATTTCTGCAGCTGACACGAGCCTGATCTCTATATATGCAATCCTTAATAAAGGAGTCACACTCCATATTGTCATTAGATTCAGCCATTCCACACAAGCGATCATGAAGCATCAGCTGTAGCACAGTCTTTCGCCACTAGGTGGTGGTCGATGTCCATCTATTGCACATCTTTGTAAGTCCAGAGTCATTCAATGTCATGCTTGAGCACAACACTATTAGTTAATCCGTTATTTAGCGTTAACAGGCGTACTGTCTGGGGGCTGTGCTGTACACCCAGCTGTCTTACGCTCCACAGACAGGAGATCCAGCCCTGTGGGCTGTTCTTCCTCCAAGAAGGCTTACTTACTTAATTACTTTGTTTATAATTAATTCCAAGCAAAAGACACAGCAAACACAGACTGATTGTGTTCTGTGTCTTTGTTCCTGAGCACTATTTAACCTGCACTGATATTGTACACACGCATTACTGAATTCTTGCATTTGTTTTTAATTGGCTTTTGGAAACATTAATTGATACTCTGATGGATTGGTGCTGCTTGTTACACAGTAATTTAACCCCTTGTCGCTTTTGTCCACACAGGGACCTGGCCTTCCAGGACTGGCTGTAAGTAGCTTCTCTGGTATTGTGCAGTTATGCCTTCAACTCTTTAAAGTGTGGCAATAATTTGTCTCTGGTGGGATAAGTACATATCATTTTGTTTGTCACGCTCACTAACATAACTGTCCTGTATAGGGTATTCCAGGGCCAATTGGTCTCCCTGGTGAGATCGGACCAACTGGACCAAAGGTAACAAAACTCCAGCTTTGGTTTATTATGGGGGCCTTTGTAACTTCTCAGAAGCTCTTAGTCACAATTTCTTTCTCTCCTCACAAACATTTAGGGTATCCTTGGACCACCGGGACCTCCAGGACTTCCTGGACCTCCGGGCAAGCCGGTAATTGCGAGGAAAAATCGTATGAATTGTCATCTTTCTTTCTGACTCTATGTCACAAAGATCCTCGAGCTAAACACAAAACCACCTTTTGAAAAGCCTGTTTAAAAAAAAACCATACACTAGTGTGTCATATGTAGGTTTCCTTGTTGTTCTAGATCCACTAAGCAATTAGAAATCTGGAAAGATAGCATAAGCAACAACCATTAACTGAAGCATTGCTTCAGACAGCAATCTCAGCATGTCAACTGGTCTCAATGCCTGCCACATCAGCTGATGCTCACCTGTGCATCCTATTAGCAAGTCTGATGTAGGGCATGCTATTTAAGCTGCTCCAACCGGCATAAAGTTGATGCTGCTTTTGCAAGCCGCATTGGGCCTAACATCTACTTCTACAATAGTGCCTCTATTTTATGCTATTTTCTGACTTATTCAGCGTCACGTTCTCTATTGTTGATGCCTGCTCTGGTCTTGCTGCTACGCTATATGCTGTTAGGCCTCCTTAGCATGTGTGGTGAGGTTCCAAATATAAATAGTGCAAATGGAACAAAGATAAAAACATTCTTTTTAGGCTGATATTAGTAAATGTTACATTAACATAAAAAATAATACCTGTTTGAACATGAATTATTTTATAAATGTATTATTTACTTGCAGAACAGTTTATAGCGCTCTAGAGGACAAACATTCACAACGCCACTGCCTCATCCCAATTCCATTACACATAAGCACCAAAGCGCTGCTTGAATGTACTCAAAGTTAATCCACAGAAAGGATGTCACAGCAAACAATACATGAAGGCACTGAGACTGGTGAGATCAGCTGTAAAAACTTAATAAATAAGCTACCGGGAGTTCATTAGGCTTAATCAAGCGTACATTTTCATCAGTCTAATTGTTGCTGACTGAAATGACTGAATGGGATCACAGGCAAGGACATACTGCTGATGCCATGCTAAATGCATGCTCTATCCAGCACACAGTTAATGTGTGCGTGTGTGTTTTTAATGCGCCGAATGGTAACAAAACACCAAGCGCAGCCAGAGATGACTGCTGCTTGAACAAGTCCCAACAGACACTAAGTGGTGATGCACTAAAAACAGTTTTAAGAGGTATGCTTTTAAGTCATTTTCCAGCGGCGTATGAACTCTCCTGTGTGCATCTCTCTGATTCCAAGAAGGGGAGGGGGGTGCTTCATTGAGAGTGATGTTCCCAGCCCAGGGGAGTGTATTTGTTTAGCTTTAGTGCTGTCCTAGGGTAAATAAACCCCCATTAGATCAGTGGGCTGTCTCATCTGGCTGTTGCAGAAATACATCAGCACCTGTAGAGATACTTTAACTTTCTAACTCAATCTATAAACAGAGGGGGGGAGGGGGGGGATAGATGGAGTGAAAGAGGGAGAGAGTGCTGGCTCAGCTTGGGAGGGTAGTAGACGCAACTGTCTGCCAACTGTGACTGGGTGACTTTGCTCATCCATGTATCTGTCTGTTTGCTTAGGGTCCTCCAGGCAAGTTTATTGTTGGAGAAGAGGGTAGTGCAGATTTCGAGGTAAGATCTTAAGATTCCTCCCTTCTTGCAAATCTATTCTGACACAACTTCACATTTTATAACCCATACACTGCATATCCTTCTCACTATCTCTTCCCAGTGTCCTCTCAACTGCCCAGCAGGACCTAAAGGCCCGCAGGGACTGCAGGGAGTCAAGGTGAGTAATCTGTCTGTTTCGGGCATCAGTGATCGTTTCGCATTACCAAATTATTATGACACCATCCTGCCTAATTGTTTCCCCTCTAGGGACACAAAGGACGTGCCGGTGCTCTCGGAGATCCTGGCAGCATTGGAAGACCGGTGAGCTGCTACAATCTCTGCTTGAGAGGATATTCGCGTGCACTCAGACACCCATACGGGTACATGCCGTACAGTCGCTTTTGCACACTCACCCACCGTACAGGACCAAGGGGAGGCAAGGATTAGCTCTAATGAAGCCCCCTGAGGCACATGACTGGCATTAATCTGGCTGCGATTAGTCAGGCCTGGCCCTGGCTCTGGAGTCAGCACGCAGCAAGCCAGATGAAAGGGGTGGTGAGGAGCCAGGTACATGAAGAGTTGGATGAGAGAGTCAGGGTTAGCGCGGGCCTCTCACCTCGCTGTATTAAGCAGAGCTAATGAGCACACTGTGGGCTCCAAGGGAGCGGCTAGCCAAGCCCCAGGAATTAGCCTCTGATCTTCCCACACAAGGAGCTTTCTGGCAGCGCTTGCTTTAGATGCTCAAAACACTCAACGCATCAAGCAAGCGCTCCTCCGAGGCCGACCAGTATTTTAAAGGAGCTGCCTGGCTCAAGGTTGCTCTCTTTTCTTCTAAAACACAATGATAGCTGTTTACATCCTCACCAGTTGTTTAAATGGATACCAACAGGGTTTGCTGTATCGCTGATGCCCACGTGATACCAAAGATGGAGTAAGACTATCAGATTTATCTTTAAAGTGCGAAAAAAAAACCAAGAACTTAATGAACCTGCTGAGGATGGCGAGCAAGATTCTGGAAACCCAGCAAAAATAATATTTCTTTATTGGCATATAAACAAATGGTTTGAAGTGTCCAGTTCAGGGGTCGCATCATTCAAAGGGCAGGCTAATAGACTGCTCAGGCTAAACTGAGTGTTGATGAAAAGTGTGTAACTTCAGCAGGGAAACAATTAGGCCAGCTTAGCTTATTGTTGAGCTAAACATCTAGCTTGGCACTAGAGTTCCTAAATCCTCCCAGTAACGCGAAAATCTCCCTGATTATGTTTGTTTAATCCGTGGCCTTCTGGATATGCAAAAACAAGTCGTGCTTTCGGGGAGTAACAATTGGCGCTTTGACTATTATTCCCTGTTTTCCCAAGATTTCAGTCTTTATGCTAAGCTTATCCCGACTTATCCCGGCACAAGAGTGCCATCGAGCCTTCGCTTCCGCCCCTTTAACAGTCTTGGCAAACCCATTATGCGCTGATTGAATTGCTTCAGGTGCTAAAGACCACCAGAGGATGGTGTGAGCAGGCTGCGGTTCATCGATAGGCCCCCAAACCACTCACACACCAAACATGCAAACATCAGAAACTGGTTTCAATGAGATTTTTAGGTAAATGTTTGCAAGTCAAACATATAGACACAAAACTAAATGAAATCCGTGGCTTGGTTAAAGGTCTTTGAAGGTTTCACAATTGCTTCCAGGCACGTATGCTACAGGGTGAAGCACATACTGATTATTATTATTATTATTATTATTAATCTTTTTTTGTTCTTCATTAGGGCCCCAAGGGAGAAGTTGGCATCTCTGGGGAGCAGGGCATCCCAGGACCTTCGGTATGATGATAATTGAATATTTATAATTTTCATATTATAATCTACATAGTATCATCTCAAATAGCCATTTCTTGTGGACAAGGGTGTCTGTCTTACCATAGTTTGCTTCTCTTCTAAGGGTCCCATGGGTCTGAGTGGTTATCCAGGAATGATGGGTCCCAAAGGAGAACCAGTGAGTACTACACTCAGTTTATCGCAGTCACATAAAAAAAGCATATTGGCTTTTTGTTTTTCTCCCTCTTTCTCTCTCTCTGAGTACAAGGCTGCTCTCATTCTTAGATGAGCACCAAGGAGGCACAGCCAGACTTGCCCCCACTCTACAAACATCATCCATTACCAGCAATGGGGACATATGGAAATGATGCTAACACAAATCTCTCTCCCTCTCTAATGAGTTGGGGTTGTCTGGGTCCACGGTGCCTCCATCTGTAGTTAATGATCCGCTGTAGCCATCCGTCTTACTGTTAACATTAGCCACGTTAGCCAAGTTAGCACCCCGGCTTAGTGCCAAAGCAAGAGTGCCTGGCTGTCTGTGTAGCTCCCATTAAAGAAGTGAGTTAAGCTCTAATTATCCCTTTATCACAATGAGTGGTAGGCTACCGCGACTTAGCTCCCTCTCTGATCCGAACAGATTGATGGCACTTTGTTGTTTTCCCTCAGGGCCCTGGTGGGTACAAGGGCATCGGCGGACCAGTAGGACCTCCTGGGCCACCTGTAAGAACGCACACACCTAAAGACACACAAATACAAATTCAGCTACTCATATAAAGAGGTATATTCACACACTGAATGCACTAAGGCAACTGTGAGTCTGCTCTTTTCTTTTCAGGGTGAGGAAGGACCTCGTGGACCACCTGGAGAGCCAGGCGATAAAGGAGACAAAGTGGGTGACTCTTGTAGTGGTTTCCCTGAAAGTTTTTTTTTTTTTTGTCAAGGCAGTGGTGTGTGTAAAAAAAAACAAAAAACAAAAAAAACTATTTCAGAGCTTGAATGGAGGCAGCGATACTGATGTGCACCGTGGCTCTACTGAGGCTGATTTGTTTATCTTCTGCAGGGCAGCCGAGGTATCCAGGGCCCACAGGGTGCAGTTGGCAAAAAGGGAGAGAATGTGAGTGAACGCACTTTTGTTTTTTCAGGCCACAGTTGTGGAGGTGCTTGGCAAGGTGTGCCAAATGAAGTCCACTGACTCATCTGCCTGCTTTTTCAGGGTCTGCCGGGTATTGATGGAAAAGATGGCACACCTGGCATTCCTGGAATCAAGGTAAGCGTGTGCCAGCAGTGATAATGATGAGTAACTTCAATCGGAGGTAAAAAAAAAACAAAAAAAACATTAATTTATTCTTCTCTGCTCTCATTTATGCAGGGTGGCCCTGGTCAGGCCGGGATGCCCGGTCCTCCTGGTCCTCAGGGAGCAGCGGTGAGTGATCATTCGACGGGGGCGTGCGTGTTTTGTCGGAAAACTGTTCGACAACGCCACCAAAAAAAAAAGCACATGCAAATAAACAGTCATTGTCACTCAGACCACGTAGAAGGGCAATCTGTTCTTCTCTTGAATTCAACAAAGCCAGAACACAGACAAGGGAAACCAGCTTGAAGCGGCGTGTAAAATTTCGGCGTGTTTTGTTTTCTGGGCAGTCATCCAGGTTAACAGTGACCCCGTGACCCATGCTGCTTTAGAATAAAAAGCACCTTGAAAATAGCATTCTCTCTTCAACCGCAAGCAATTTATCACAATCAGACCAGTGGGTAGACATAACTCTGTGTTTGTGCGCGTGCCGTTCTGACTAACGGGTAATGGAGCATGAGATGTGCACTGCATGAGATGCTGCGCGGTCACTGCAGTGACACTAACACTCCCTAAAACTCATACACTGCAACTTAGCCTGCTTTATGTCAAACTGTGATACAGCAACCACACACACACACACATAAAATCACTGCAAGGTCTACAACTGTGGCAATCACACCACAAGCCTATTTTTATCATTATCATTATATCAAACTGCATTATTACCGCCAACTGCCGACGCCTACGTAGCCATGTGCATTTCACGCTTGCTTTCCTGAAACGTGTCTGATGTGCAGATATGTAGCTTTGATTAGGACTGTTTTCAGCATTGTTTATTCCATCTTCAGGGATTACCCGGCAGCCCAGGAGCTAAAGGTGGACCTGGAGCAAAGGTATGCCTTCTACATGTTCATACTGCAAGTTTCAGATAATGCAGCCCGGGGTATGTACATGAATTCCCTGTGAGCCAAAGCTTAGACTTCAGACTCCTCTAAACACCAAGTTTCCAGACAGTGCTTCCACTCTCGTCTCCATATGTCAGTGAGAGTGGATATTACTAACATTGCCATTTTAGACACACAGCTCTGGCAGTGAGGAGAGAAGCCCCAGCCACCTGCTTTTTAAATCTTTTGTCTGAGAGATGCATAAAGGGAGGGGAACTACAACAACTTGTTTCAGACTCTGGATGAACTAAGAAGATTTAACCCCCCCGCCCTATGTTGGACTGTGAATCGTGTACATTTTCTCTAATAGAGCCCATGAATAAAAATGATGTGGAAATGAGCATAACAGGTTTTCATGTTCTTGTAATGTGTGCCTTTCTTTTATAATATTCTCTTTCTAGGGGGAACCTGGACCTAGAGGTCATGTCGGCTTGTCTGGGCCCCCTGGACCTTTGGTAAACATATGATTGTTCCTCTCCTTTGTGTTCAATTTGAATTTCAGTTTTCTTTTAATATAGCACCAAATCGCAACAACAGGTGCCTCAACAGTCTTTATATTGTAAGATAGCAGACGGAGACTAGAAATTAGAGGTCATGTGGGCCCTTATGTCTTTGAGACATTCATGTAGTGTTTAATATGCACATTGAGGGATATATCCTGGCTTATATTCCTCACAGTGTTACTGGAGGCCAAAGTAATGCCATCCAGAGTAAGTATCTGGTTAGTACCTGGTGTCTACCCAGATGCTTACTCTGGATGGTGTTCATAGCAAAGTAGAAAAACAGTTAAAAGCTATAGCATATAGTAAATAATTGTACTTTCTCACTTTCTCAGGGTGAGCCTGGTATTCCTGGTGAGCCTGGTATGCAAGGAATCCCTGGACCTAAGGTACAAACCATGAATATCACATTAAAACACTAGTAAACTGCTGCTTACTCACCTCACCTGATGTCCGCAGGGTGACAGAGGGGAGCGAGGACCAGTTGGGCCACAGGGAGCAGCCGGCAAGCCTGTAAGCTGCACCGTGTCTTTTCAGATTTCATAACGCGCTCTTTACTTCAAACACATCATGCAGCAGAGCTTCTGTTTTCTCCTCACAGGGAAGCAAAGGAGAGAGAGGGCCCATCGGTGTGCCTGGCGCCCAGGGTCTCAGTGGAACAAAGGGAGACAAGGTCTGTGGACTTTGTGATAATGCAGTTACACAAAGCTGCATATTGGGGGCAGTGTTTACTCACTAATAGAAAGCGAACCCCCCACAGTGAAACCCTTGAATGAGTGAAGCAATATAAATGATAATCTAGGCATAATCATGTTCCTTGTTTTAGAAATGAGGCAACATCTTTCTTAGTTTGTGGTCTCTGGTGTCGCTGGTTTCAATCAGTACTGAATCCTTGTTTTTCTGAGGATAATCCAGTTTACATTTGTCCACATTTACATTTACTCCGTCTCTCCTGCCAGGGCTTCCAAGGAAAAGTCGGGTCAAAGGGGGGCATTGTGAGTAGCACCTCTTTTAAACTGCACCACTGGCTCTGTACTTAAGAATACTTTCAAGAGCTTTTTTCATTCCCCTTATTCTTCGTTACCTCTCTGTCGCTTTTAGGGTGACCCCGGAGTCGAGGGATTGGCCGGCGAAAAAGGCGAAAAGGTAAAAACGTGTACATTTGTTCCAGCACAGACTAAAGCTGCTTTAAAGTTGTTGGTGGTTTTTGTTGCCATAAGGACCACAAAAAGTTTCCAAGTTTGAAAAGGAAATAAATAAATGCAACTTTTAGGCTTTAGATAAAAAAACAAAAAAAGGTTTAAACATTTGGTTCTGGAGGCATCAAAGCAGAGAGTTATATACAAGAAAATGTTGGAAGCGTTACCAAAGTTAAGAAGAAGAAGAGGATGTCTGTTTTTTTTTTTTCAAATTTGCATACAAATCCCCATTATAATCCAGATGGCAAATAAGCTATTTACATGACAGTGAAGCAATGATGCACATTTGGGTCTTTGAAGCTGCATTTTTAGATGTTCATTTACAATATTCATCCTTGAATTATTGCTCAGTGAGTGTCTCCGAGGCGCAAATGATGGATGGAAATGATGAATGCGGAAAATGACTTTCTGTCTTTGCTGTGACAGGGTTTGTCTGGCGAACCTGGGCCCAAAGGACAGGTGAGAGTTACAACGAGTGGAAATCTGACTGCATGGATGGACTTGTTTTGCTTCATTCTTTCCCTACTCATATCCACCTTTCTATAAGCCAACCCTGACCTTTAACTCTGTAACCCAAAGCCTATGGTATTAATTATAAGAGTTAATTCTCATTATTCATGATGTGTTGGGCCTCACTGGGTTGATTCTCTTTTTTCTTCACAGCAAGGAATCAGGGGTGACACTGGACACAATGGACCCACTGGAGATCCTGGCAAACCAGGAGACCAGGGACCACTGGGGCTGCCCGGTCCTAGGGGCCTTAATGGAGAACGAGGAGTACCCGGTATGCCGGGCATTCAGGGACCACCAGTGAGTCCAGTTCCACTCTTAATCACAGACACATACAGACAGAACACCAATCAGTGTTTAGTCAGTGCTCAGTGTTCTCCTCCTCTCTCAGGGACGTGATGCATCTGACCAGCATATTGTTGAGGTTGTGCTGAAGATGATGCAGGGTGAGCGTCTAGACCTGCTTTAATCTCCTGAGGAAACATCAAAGATCAATTAATCAAAATGATGATGCCCTCTCTTCTGTTACAGAGAGGCTAGCAGCCGTGGCAGTAAGCGCCAAGAGGGCTGTGCTTGGTGGTGCAGGTGTAATGGGGCCTCCCGGACCCCCTGGACCTCCAGGGGCATCTGGGCCTCAGGGACCACATGGCTTACCTGGTGCCCGCGGCATCCCCGGCATTATTGGAGCACCTGGGCAAATTGGAAACACAGGGCTTAAGGGTAAAACTAAACATTAGTACTTTTGCATATTGGAATATCTGAAGTTTAACTTCTCAGGCATTAAACACCTTTTTGGTCTTTCATCTACCTCAGGAAAAAGAGGTCCAAAGGGAGTGAGAGGAGATCCAGGTAGACCTCACCCAGGACCACCTGGAGCTCCAGGAATACAAGGTAAGACTTGAAGCCTTCTAAATGAACCTGTAAGGTAAGATTTTGTGCATACTCCTAGGCAATTCAGTTCAATTTGATTCAATTCCGTTTATTTCATGAAGTTTTAAATCACAAACACTGTCAGCTCAGGGCACTTTTTATTATAGGGTTAAAGGCCCTCCAGTAATACAGAGAAAACCCTGACAATCAGACAACCCCCCAGGAACATGCACTTGGCGACAGTGGGGAGGAAAAACGCACTTTTATAAGGAGTTAAGTTGTGTTAAGCTGAGGTAAATTACATGATATCACAGGATCTGTGAAATCTGTGTAATTCCACCTCCATCATGGCTGGGCCTCAGCAGAATGCCACTAAAAACTGTGCAAGTCACATACTACTCACTGTCACTGCAATCTGGGGGCAGAACCACAAAATCTAGTGACATCGCCACCTAAAACTTTCTTATAAAAAAAACAAAAAAACTTCTTGTTTACAGCATACTCTCATGTTCAAATTTTAAAATGCAAGTGGAAGTGCCAGTGGCATGAAGAATTTTTGAATAGTAATATTCTGGTGACTGGGCCAGAAGTCAACACAGCTGCTGCATAAACGTACCTTAATGGATTCACTTGTGAAATCAAGAAATTTTAAGATTGTGGACAGCCTTTAAAAAAAAGTGCAGTGTGCATGTGACACAGCAATACAATCAAATGCAGTAAAGTCAGAACCTGTGTATGAGCTCAGATGTGTCTCTTCATCCCTCCACATGGATTTTGTTGATCTCTAAAGAAGAAGAGAAGCTTCAGTGGACATTTAAGTCACATGTACATCAACGTGTCCTCACAAAGTGTGTCTCAATTGCACTTTGCCTACATTCAACCTAGCTTTTATACCTCAGTCGAGTGTAACAATCTTTTCTTGGGGCATTGTAGTAAGTAGTCCTTCCACAAAGTTTTTTTCATGAACACAGATAAGAAGAAGAAGAAAGGTACTGCAAGCAACTGAAGGACCTGGCATTACTGCTCTCTCCACAGGAGAGCTTGCTGAAAGGCATTTTAAAGGCATCATTAACTCCAGTAATTTAACAGATGCTCTTGAATGAGAATGTAATAGGCTTGCAACAGCACACGCTAATTCAAATACAGGGAAACACACTTCTGTGTGCACACATGCACACAACTTAAATATATGCATGCATACAGTACACACATGTAATCCAAGTCCAGAATGGGGTTTCCAACCCTTAGAATGAAATTTGGTGCAGTTAATCTTTTTGACCCCTCGAAATCAGTTAAATCCCATTTGATGTTAAACTCTGTCACTCTGCAGGCCCCCCCGGTATCGATGGAGTGGCTCGGGACGGTAGGCCCGGAGAGAGAGGACCTCAGGGAACACCTGGAGAGGCCGGTCGCCCCGGTAAGTCGGGTCCGCCGGGTCTCCCGGGATTCTGCGAGGCAGCGATGTGCCTGGCCGCATCTGCTTACACCTCACCGAGACTACAGGAGGCGGGAACGATCAAAGGACCCAATGTTTAGAGGCCCCGTCTCCCCATAAGCAGATCACAGCACCTGGGAGAGAGGGAGCGAGGCAAGGAAAAAAAGGCGAGAGACCACTCTTCTCAAGCCGGGCAACATCAAGAACGAGAGGTGGGGGGGGGACAATAATAGTACATTGACTGCATGTGTAGCCCCCCCCCACCGCTCCTTCCTAGAACTGACAACCTGAAGTTTTGACTGGTGGGACATCATGATCTTAATCCTCCACATCACCATGACAACAGCAGCTCACAGCCACCCACATCCGTCTGAAATCTCAAGTGTTTTTTTTGGATGTCAGTGTCAGCGCCGTCCAAATATCCCAGTCCTGCTCAAGCAGTGAAAGAGGAACAGATTTTATATTACATCTCTTTTTTTTTCTATGAGCTGAAAGGAGCTAAACCAAATGTGGTGAAGGATGCTTTTTCCTTGTTTGGTCACTTTAAATGTTTTTTTTTTTTTTTTTCCATATGCAATATTTTGTCAGAGGAATGTTTTGAAGTTTTAACACCCTGCCTCTTTTGCAACATCACACCCGTTGCCTTAAAAGTGTACCCCGAAAACCTGACTAATAAATGATTGCAGCCCCAGTTTCCACTCAGTACTGTACCGCATTGTAAAATGTAGTCTTTTTCATTTGTAGGCTTGAGTGAGATCCCTGATTTACCTCATGTGTACACTGCCCTCCCTTCCCAATCCCCCGCTTTCAACCCAAGTCTCGTTTTAGAAACTAACGACTAGCTTTATCTCTTCTTCTTGTTGCCTGGCAACAGCATATCCCGATGGGCACTCCCATCTCCCACAATGCAGTGCTGTAAATCTTTGTAAATGTGTGTTGATTATTATGTAGAGGAAAAGGAATGGGTTACGATATGCACCAACAAAAATCCTGTGTTAATGAAATCAGTGAGTAATAAGGAGTTCCTACAGAAATAATGACTCCTCCTCAGAGCAAATCAGTTAACGATCCTAATGTGCTTTCTGTGCCACTGTCAACTTTCCATGGGAGGTCAGTGCTTTAACGACAACTTATTTTCATCAAAAGAAGCTATTTATTGTTCTTTATATATAATCATCTGTAAAAAAATAAATAAATAAAGTTGTTTGCTGGCTGTTCAGGCAATCCCAGACTAATAAAGAGGAACCTTTTCTAAGAGCCAATGTTCTTCTGTATCATGTTGGGAATGGAAAATGATCTATTTCAATTCATTTTTCTTGATATTTGTCCTCGTCCAAATCTTTAAGAGCACTCATGTATGCATGTAAATAAACTCCCATGCGTCCTAAGCTGCATACGCTCAGCATCTTTTAATAATCTTGCACTACCGAGGCAAAAAGTTGCAACCATTCAGCACTACTAGACTGCACACATCAGATTCAAAATTGCTCAAGGGCAGTATTTGCAACTGACAGGTCAGTTGCTTTTGCGATGTCATAGCTTTGTGCCTGGGGAAAAAGATAGAAAGAACTGTGAGAAGCATTCTGGGATGTCTAACATTTTAACATTGTGAGTCGGTCTATTTTTTTCTAAAGTCTTAGGAATAATAATTCAACATTATCAACATTTCAGTGTGACAGAGTGCACAAACCTCAGTTTCTCTATTGAAAGTCTTGTGTTAGATCAAGGTACAGCCTCCAAAGCTAAAAACAAAAAAGCCAACAGAAGTTGCAAACAAGTTCCTCTTGTGGCTGGCTAAAAAGTGGACTGAAATCTCCACAGACTTGCGTGCTTACATGCTCAACTTTGTAGCATTATACATAAACCTGATAAAAAAAACCAAAAAAAAAAACCAAAAAGAAAAACAGAACAACTTTTGTCTTTTTTATTATATTTTTCTGCTTTGTGTCAACTTGTACCTCAACATGATTGTGTGTGGTGGGTTTTTTTTGTCCATCCAGCTGGATGGTGACGCTGTAGGCTGACAAGTGCTTCAACTCCTGTAGCCAGTTAGTGTTTGCTATTGTAGTCTTAATCCACTAATTCGATAACTGAAGCGAACCATTTGGCGCATTTTTAGTGATTTTTCTGACTAATATGACTTGCTGATAGTATGAACCATCCAACAATTCTATGCTTCACTTCTAATGAATGACATTCTAGTATTTTACTAGTTATAATAACAGATGTGTGTCTGTGCGTTGCTATTAGTATTAGCTGTTAGCATAGCAACCCACCCTTTTCTTTCTTTCTTTCTTTTTTTTTTCCACTTCTGGTTGCTTCTGAGCCCAAAACCAACTTGGTGGCAAGTATGTCCAAAAACGGCGGGCAACGTCACAGTTGCTACAGTACCGTGCAAAAGTCTTGAATGATCCTTCGGTTTGCTTCCATTTTGATCTAAAACAGCCAGACTTTCTGGTATGTTTTTTAAGTGGTCTTGACCAATATTTCTCCAGGTTTTCTGAAAGTTTTCCTTTGGATGTTGGCTGTTTCCTCACTCATCTTCAGTCTAGTCTATTTCACTTGTTAAGCTACTTAACACTGACCTGTGAATATTCGAGCATAAAAAAAGACAGCTAACTCAAGCTACTGTATGAACAATATATATTTTGAAGCACCTTATTACTAGCAACCTGTAGCAAATCACATACCCATTTTTGTAGTTGAAAAGGGTAAAAAGAAAAAATAAATAGCACCATTTGAGATGCATAAAATAGCATATTTGCACAGCTCAGTTCCCAAATATTTATTAGCCCAAAAATCTGGCATATCTCGGCATAGTGTGTTGTGTGTAGTAATAATAATAATAATAATCTACGGAAACTGGACAAGCTGAGGTCAAAAGAGCAGGGTCAGGAGAGGAGCAGATCACGAGAGGTTGTAACAACCCTTTTGGGTTATAGCACCACTGGGGGGGTTGCCCTACTATTGTAATAGCTGTGGGAGTCTCCTAGTGGGTGTGTGTTGTTAGCGGCAGCCATTCCATGCTGCTCATGTTCTTTTCTCAAAAGAAACCATACTGTTGTAACAGGCTGGCGCCGGCGATACCAATCTCCGCGCATGTATGCACGGACGAGTACAGCCGTGGAGACCTGGCTCATAAGGTGTAATGTTGCTGACAGCGAATAAAGGTCTGTTATTGGATTTAACCGACTGGCTTCGGGTTATTTGGCTAACCCCCACACCACACGCTTGCTGGACCTGCTAGCCGCTCCTTCCTCGCCAGACTGCTGTTACAAGGTACAACAAGTATCTACATTTCTATCAGTAAAATATGGCGCTGTCATGGTTTGAGACTGTATTTCAACCAATGGTGTTGGAGATGGTGTTAAAAATGATAAAGTTATGAATCCATTAAAGGACGAGTTTAATACACCATTGAATACCGTCAGGAAAGCATATGATCGGCATCCGCTTCATTTTTCAGTGGGACAATGATCACAAACACACTGCTGTTACAGTAAAGCATATCTGGGACACATACAATGGGATTGACCTCCTGAGAGAAGACTACAACTCTGTTTTTGACTCATATGTATTTCCATTTAGGTTTTCACACGTACGTCAAACATTTATACTGTGTTAAACCCATTTATCTACCACAACCTCCTCCTCCTACAAGTCCTAACCCAACTGGTCAGTGTAATGACAAGTTAAGATAACTACAGCGGGAGAAGGCAATTATAAAGAAAAGCAGAACAAAAAGACACCAAACAACTGCATGGATTCACTGACTGACTACAAAGGGGAAAAACAGTCTGAGTATACACCTCAACACAAGGGTTGACAATGATGACCACATGATACCACGCTTTTTTTTTGAAAAGCAATTTAATTCAGTTTAACATTCCCCTTGGGTTATTTTGTGGAAAACTAAAGTCTGACCACAGCTTCACAGAGTTCCAGATATAAAAAAACAAAACCAAAAAAATGATAAAATAACAGATAAAGCCCCAAAATACAGTAACATGTAGCACTGCAAAAGCACTTTGTGAGGCTTTTTCAGAATATGTTGTTATCCTTATGTGATTGTGAGGGTTTGGTGGTTGTGCTTGGATTACAGTACCTGTGGTAAATGGGCCCAATTGCTGCTCATGTTTTCCGCTTCTTCTTAAATCTGGGCAGAGTGAAGCACACAGATGGCTTTTGCCGCTACTTTGAAGTACAAAATGGAAGGAAATGTTTTAAAGTGGTTGCATTTCCAAACATATTGGCATTAAAAGAGGACACAAAATGAACTTTACCAACATAATTACAAAATCCAATGTGTCTTCTGTGTAAAAGTATTTTTTTTTATAAATAAGCTGTTTTTTTTCCTGCACACATTATTCCATTTTGAAAGCTTATCGACCTTAGAAAGAAAATCCCTTTTTTTGGCACTTTTTATTGCTGGATAACCATTGACAATAAAAAAAAAAAACAAGGGGCTAGCCATACTTTTTATCAAAACATTTGAAAGTATATAAAAAGCCACCATATATATATATAAAAAATAAATATATACAAAACAGTCAATCCATCAGATACTCCTTGAATGTAAGTTTTTGACATCTGTTTCTATAGAACTGGAAAACATTTCTAGGGAATTTTCTCTTAAAAGTCAAATTCAACTGTGTTTCTTCACACCTCAAGCACCAAGACAGGATATTAGAAATGCATGGGATGCACTCAGAACGGGATTGTGTCAGAAAGGAACAGAGATATGAGAGATGGCAGCAGTGCTAACATAATTGTGTGTATTCTCTTCCTACAGATTTAGACAAAGAAAAGGTATAAAAAAGAGTAGAAAAAAAAAAGAAAAACAACAGCCGAGACCAGAATCTTAAAGAAAAGAAGAAGAAGAAACTGCAGATTGTGATTCTTGTCACCTCTCCTGGGTTGTTTGAAAATATACAAAAGGAATAAAACACAGCGAGGAAAACGGAAAAAAAGAGGCAAGACCAAAAATAAGAGCAGGAAATAAAAGCAACGAATTGGCTTTCGCGGGGGAACAACAATGATGCAATAAAAATGTGCTGCCGGTGTATCTTTGCAGGTCTCAGTTCCAGCGAGGCCCTTAGAAAGAAATCGCAGATGTTTGCTCAGAACTATAGAAGAAATCGGTGAGGGTAAATCTAGCTATTCAACAACAAAGGCAGTGCCTATATTCCATCTTGTGGTCAGACTTAATAACTTTGGGTCACGGTGTTTGGCTTTCTTTCTTCTCCTTGTAGTCTTTTTGCTTCAGCCCCCCTGCCCCTTTCCTCCATCCCCTGTAGCCCTTTACCAGGGGCCCTTGACAGATGGGCCCTTGGGGCTGTATTCTACTGGATGGCTCATACAGTCTGCGGGATTACAGCGGCCATCTTTTCCTTTGGAACCCTGCTGTCCAGGAGGGCCTGGGATCCCAGGGACACCCTGCTGGCCAACGGGACCAGGGGCTCCCATCTTACCATAGCCTGGGGGGCCTGGAACACCTTCAGCATGAAAGGAAAAACAGAGAATATATTCATCATGTCAACACCTCACAGGCTGGAATACAAGCTGAGCAAAGCACATAACTGCCCAGGAGCACAAAACACCCCAGATTTTACCCTGTTTCCTTAAAAAATGTAGATCGGTTTACTAAAGATATTTTTAAAGGTACTTTAAACTGGTTTATAGAAAAACAACAAATTGACAGTACTGTAAAAAGAAGTGCCAGCGAGATAGCATTAGAGTGGCATCAGCTTTGTCAGTAATAGCAAAAACATGAGTTCCTAAATGCAACGCTATCCCCCCTTTAAAGATGTATTGGATGTATAATATTAGAATATAAAATCCATAAGTACAACACTTCCAAAATAAAAAAGCGTGGATACAAGACGAATGAATTTAATCATCAGTAACGTCATCAAATATCATCTGCATGCCATATCAGAAAAATATATAAAACAAGCACACAACACGAAGCATCATCTCGAACAGATGACGTTATTTCCGTGCCCGTTGTCGGGGGAACTTGAATTAAACATGAACGGATATTAAACTCCCACTTTGATCACTTTATGAGTAGCACGGCATCTTTTTCAGCCCACGCTCAACGTCCTGCTCCATGTAATGTGAGCACAGATGCTAATTTGCTAATTTACACCATGCTAAGTGAACTCCATCATGATTAGGGATTCTCAGATGCGAATTTGGCTTGAAAGAATCAGACTGGTGATTTTAATTAAGGCCATTTAAGAACGATGAAAAATTACCTCATCGTGCTGGCAATTTACTAATCAACAGCAAGTTCTAAGGAATTAGCAGCCTTTATGGTATTTCAGCCAGTAGAATAAACATAAAGCGTGCGCAGATGGAAATGCCGTCACACAATGTGAGCAAAGGAAGAAAGAAATCTAATGAGGCAAATAGCCGCCACTGAACTATACGATGAATGATGAATGAGTGGGGTACATTACCCGGTGCTCCAGGAGGTCCTACATCTCCCATCTCTCCAACACCCTTGTCTCCTTTTTCTCCAGGCGGTCCCCGTGGTCCTAGGGCAAGAAAGTAACACATGACCACATGGCAACAAAGCTGCTTACTGTCTGCTTATGATAACGTGACATTACTATCACCCTCACCTGGGAGTCCTTGTCCTCCTGGCCGGCCTTGTCGGCCAATCTGTCCTGGAAGACCGGGGGCACCTGGGGTTCCGGGACTACCTGGAGTTCCATCTTTCCCTGGAGGCCCAGGCCGACCCGGGGACGCCACCATCTCTACTGGCATCTGCATGCGAGACATGTAATAGGCCATTCTCTCTGGGGAGAAGAAGAAAACATTGTGAATAAAAGAAGTCCACAGAGGAAGGAGCAGCTGTTTCCCAAAGGACAAATAGAATCATTCCTTGAAACACAGATATGTATCTCGTGAGATAATACTACTCTAGTGTACAAAGTGGGTTTTTTGTCCACTAAATATTCACACAAAGTGCATTTGCACATGTCCTTACCATCAAAGATCTTAATAACCTGTTGGCGAATGAAGTTCTTGACTTCATCGTAATTGACAACAGCCTGTTTAAGAAGACAGACAGAGAGGGGAAAAAAACCCAAAACAAAAACCAGACGAGCACACATTAATCAAGGTAGATAATTAAAAAATTCATTATTTACAAGAACAGATGGAGCTAGTGAGCGCCTGTGGCCAGTCTCCTCAATTTTTCTCACAACCAGCCTGGTTATAGCATGATTTGGAGCTGATTAAATGTTGGAGGAAAGACAAAAAAATCAAACCAAAAACAATAGGCTGGCGGGTCAAAAGTGCAATGAAGCTGCATCTCACGTCATTTCCTGGCGATCCTGGAAGACCAGGGGGGCCGGGGGCACCTGCTGAGCCTGGACTTCCCCTTTCCCCTCTGGGGCCGACTGGGCCAATCATGGGCTGTGCATCCTTGGAACTATATGCTCCTCCACCAGGGGGCCCTGGCCTACCTCTTTCTCCTGGAGGACCCCTCTGGCCAGGAGCCCCTGCCTCACCCTGAGACACAGAGACAAATAAAGGTTATGCACGCCTTTTTACACCTTTATTTAATATTCACTATGTTGATGTGCATGATGGATGTTCTATAACTGTACTGTACTTTTATTTTACCAAGAGTAATGTGATAAGGACTGTTACCAACTTAATAGCGTCAAAATATGCAGAACTGTGTGAACTTATCACGATGGAGCCATTAATTTTATTTTATTTTTCTTTCACAAACACTCTTCAAACCCAACCTCCCAAAGGAGTGTTTCCTTTCCTGTTAAGTACCTGGAAGTTAGGCAAAGTTAAGCCACTCCACGAGAGTGGAGCTTATACGATTGTCTTGAAAGGTTCACTGTACTTACAATGTAACATATGGAAATATTGTTTGTTTTGCCACAGAAATACCAAGAAATGATGTGGTCCTCAAATGTTACTTGTGAAGTACTTAAAATTATTTAAGGAGCCTATCCCAGCTGTCATAGGGCGAGAGGCGGGGTACACCCTGGACAGGTCGCCAGTCTGTCTCAGGGCTAACACACAGAGACAGACAACATTCACGCTCACATTCACTCCCACATTCACACCTACAGGCAATTTAGATTGATCAATTAACCTATTCCCACTAACTGCATGTCTTTGGATTGTGGGAGGAAGCCGGAGTACCCAGGGAAAACCCATGCAAACACTGAGAGAACAGGCAAACGCCAAACAGAAAGACCACAGCCTGATGGTGGAGTTGAACTCAGGACCTTCTTGCTGTGCGGCAACAGTGCTAACCACCGTTCCACTGTGCTGCTGAATATAACTATTTCGCCAATTTAGGAAGCCTACTGTACAAATACAGACAATATTAATACCTGCATTAAGCCCTATAAGACGGCTTTTGACTACATCTATATCACTTTCCACACTGTGGTGCTCAGCACTCAGGTTGTGTAAATACACTCAAAAACAGGCCCGCTACATTAGCGACAGTGATTTATCGAGGACAAAGCAGCCCATAATGGACGTCTAATGTTTACACATCAGCGGCAGACAGACGGCTCTTGAAACAGAGAGGAGCGAGAAGAATAGAAGAGTCCGTTCTTGTCTTTCTCCTCTGTTCTCCTTTTCTGTGCGGCTAAAAACCCTGACAATGCCGTCCTGTCAGCGTGACAAATAGCCTCATCTAGCATCTCCCCTCATCCTTAATAGCATTATCCCAGCGGCAGAAGAATAACTTTATCACTGTACCCACCTACTGTAAAGCCTGCGTCTCAGGCTACATCCAACAGGCTCAGTACTGCAGCTACAAAAGGTTAGCAGGCGGCCATCTGCCAGTTTGGAGAAGGGTGAGGTGAGGGAAGAAGGAATGAGAGTGTCAGCAGAGGGGTCGGAGGGTTAGTGATCTGATGACTGTGTTAAGTGCGAGTGCTGACTGAGCAGAAATGTGGGAGGGGGGCAGCGAGCGTGTTCAGCACCGTAGTGTGCCGGTATTAGTCTCCGTGGGCTAAAGGGAACAGGAAAAGGGTGGATCTCACTGCGTTCAGATGGTCCGCAGAGGGGACGGATGGCTGAGCTTCACCTTGAGGATGCACACACACAAACACACACATTTCTAGAATACTGCACTGAAGAGTCGTCTCTTACCTTTTGCCCTGGCTGCCCATTGTCCCCTGGCACACCTGCCACTCCCTGTCAAAACAAAACAAAACAGAAAAACAAGTATCGATCAAGGAAAGAAATATGCGCAACATAATCTGTCAGTCTGCTTCCATTATACTTTAAAAAGAGGGCCAACACCACACCCAGACATTACTCACATCTTTTCCAGGGGAACCATCGCTTCCTGGCTCACCCTGGAAGACAAAGTCAAAGCAAGGGAAAAAAAAACAATTTAAGTGAGAAATGTTGGCAGTCTGAATTATGTTTAATTAAATGTAGATAGGGTCATTTTAGAAAAGTACCAACCATAGGCCCCGGGTGCCCCGGTGGCCCTGGAGATCCTGGCATCCCTGGAAGACCCCTCTCTCCATCCTGGCCCTTATCTCCTTTTATACCCTAGTTAACCAGGGGGGAAAAAATGGAGAAGATTCTCTTCCATTATTTGCATTTTTGGCAGCAGGACAGAATTTCAATAGTGCCTCATTTCCACTTCCCTCACGCAGGCATACGCCAACAATACAGACCCACCAACACATAACGTTCCCACTTTCTACTGGCGCATTAATTAACAGTTGTGGAAAATAAGATACTACTCTACTTTATGTTTTTTTGCTTCTCTTTTCTGGCCTCTGCAGTTATTTTCCACGATCACAGTCAGTGTAAATATTACTCGCTTTGCTCACTTGTTTATATTTGTCTGATTATACTGTCGACCCATTCTCCCCTATGGGATTGTTAAAGATGCATTTATTCACATTCAATCATTCAGCTCTTGTTTAACTAAATAGTTATCATGATATTTGAGAGATTCTCTCTCTTACCACTCCTGATGGGCCTGGAGGTCCTGGAGGTCCAGCTGGACCTGTAGAGCCCTGATGAGGAAAGCAAATAGATTTGTGACGTCTAGCTTGTTAACACACTGAAATATCGCAACATGATGAATGTATACGTTTGAAATGGAAGTGAACTTACAAGGTGGCCCGGAGGTCCAGGTCTCCCCTGGGGTCCTGGCGTACCTGGATCACCCTGGAAAGGCCACAAACTGACTGTGATGTATGCCAACTCGCGCTTTCAGCTTCCATGCATAGATTACTGATGTGCTTTATAATCAAGTTGGAGGAAAGATGTAAAGCAAAATAGTCACCTCATGTCCCGGTCTGCCAGGTGTCCCGGGTGGACCTGTGGGTCCGGCTTCACCCTGCAGGGATAAGAAACTTATGAATATAAACTAAAGGAAGCACGATAAGAATGCAGGACTCAGATTTTGGGAGATTCAAAAGAATAAGTTAGCAAAGCAACAAAAAACTCCCCAAAAAACAGACTTTCATTGTAATGATCAGCTTGATAAAACTATTTGGTTTCATGCAGAAGAAAGACGGTGTAAATGTGACTAGTTAAGAAGGCAGACACGGTAAAGCAGCAAGTCGCTGGCTAACCTTCTGTCCGGGAAAGCCAACGTGGCCGGTTTTCCCTTTGAATCCCTGAGGAGAGACATCAAAGAGAATGAGATTGGTACAGTATAAAAATTCACAAAGTCGAAGCAGCCAAAAGAAGAGACAGGCATGTCTTTGAAAATCCTGAACACCTGCTCTTGGGTAGAACACAAACTGTGATATGGTGAGAGAGGAATAAAAAAAAAGGAGAACTGGAGGGAGACAGACAGCTAGTCATGTCTCCAGTGAAGCGAAGCTGTGCTGCTATACAAGACAGAAAGTTAGGGAGATCTTAGGAGGAGCTATGAAGGTTAGAGGTTTTAGATTTGGTTACATTACGAGTAACATCTACAACCTTAACAAGAGTCGGTAAAGACTGCACGTGTTAGTGCTGTTCCAACATGAGGGGAAGCGAAATATCACGAGTCACGCTGTCAGTTAATTTGCATAGGGCAAACCCAAAGCAACTTTTAAAAAAGTCAAGGAATAACATCCTCACACCTGTCTTGAAAACCTTTTTCTGCGCTTGAATTAATTTTAATTTCAAAGTGAGTCCCAACATCAGGAGTGAAAACAGTCCATCCGTGTTTGACGTTCTGTGTCTCCATAAAGAACATTAGGTCGGCTTTAAAGGTACAACAAAATGATTAGTCATGCAGGCTGATTTGCATACTTGTTTACTTTTTGCAATAAGCCATGGCAATGTACACACTCTGGTCACTTTATTAGGTACATCTGTTCCAATCACATGATAGAAACTCAGTGCATTTAAAGTTCAAACCGAGCACGACTGAACGTTGTGCGGTTATTGGTGCCAGACACGCTGGCCCTGCGTATTTCAGAAACTGTTGATCTTCTGGGATTTTCACCTACACAACCATCTCTAGTGTTTACAAAGAATGGTTGAAAGAAAAGAGAAAATAATCAGTGAGCAGCAAAAATGCTTGGTTGATGCCAGAGGTCAGAGATGAACGGCCAGATAGCGTGATTGGAAGGCAACAGTAACGAGAAGAAAAAAACAAAACAAAAAAACTTGTTACAACCAAGGTTTGCAGGAGGACATCTCTGAAAGCACAACACTTCAAACACTGAAACAGATCGGCTACACTGGCTGCCACCCCTGTCAGCTAAGAACAGGAAACCGAGTCTATAATTCACACAGGCTCACCAAATTTGGACAACAGAAGAAGACAGTCATGACATTTGTTTGTTAGGGTCAAAATTTGGCAAAAACAAAATGAAAGCATTGATCCATCCTGTCTTATAACGGTGGTTCAGTGGTGCGAGATATTTTCTTGGTAAACTCCGGAGCTCTTAGTACCCCAACTGAGCATCTTTTAAACATCACAGCCTGAGTATTGTTGATCACATCTATCCTTTAAAGACCACAGTGTGCCTACTGCTTTGAGCTGTGCTAATCACAAAGCTCAAATCACCTCAAACATGACAATGAGTTCACTGTAGTCAAATGGCATCCGCAGTCACCAGATCTGAATCCAACAGAGCACCTTTGGGATGACAAATCTGCAGCAAATGCGTGATGCTGTATTGTCGTGTATATTTAAAGTGTCTGCCAAATGGACTGGATCACCCAAAACATGCTGAAGAAATAATTAGATTAATTTCTGATGTTAACGCTGAGAGGAAAAAGGCATTTACATTTACAGCATCACTTAATGAGCACTTGTGCACTTAGATATTGCTGCTGACACAGCTTAGCTGATGACTTTAACTCACTAAATCACCTACTGCTAATTTGCTAATTAGCAGTAGCCTATTGAACTTTTCTCTCTCCGTTGTCCTTTAAGGGGGAATGCTGCACACGCTGTCTGGTACCTGCCAAGCACACTGAGAGGACTTATCACTTGATGTGAACTGAATTAAGGAAACAATATTCCAGGTAGTTTTGGGATATAGTCAGTTCGAGTACGGACAAAATAAAACATACTGTGGAAAATGCACGTGTGTGGAAAAAAGACATAAAACACAGCCATTAACTTCAAGCGGTGTTACCAGGATGCATATTCTATCTGTATAAAAATGAATCTCAAGATAACATTTTATAGTAAATAATAAATTGAAGGGTTTTTTAATGTTAAACAATATAATTGTAATCCAATTACAATCCATGAAAGAGTGCACCAGCAAGGAGGGCAATTCATGAATAACTGATGTGTCATAAATTACAATCTTTTTTATTAAAAAATTAAAGCCACATAAATTTCAACATTAATAATGAGCCAGCCTTAATTCTCTGCACAGTTACATTAAAGATTTCATTCTCTGCAACTGTGGAACTGTTTCAGTGTTTTAAATCTGAACAACCAAGATCAAATTGATGCAAGATTTTATTAATAATAACATGATTTTTGTACAATATGAAAAGATACTGTTCATTCTGATTAGAGGAGGGAATACTCACGGGCATTCCCCGGGGTCCTGCTGGGCCTGGAGGTCCTGTTTCTCCCTGATGAGAAAAGAATAAAAAGAGAAAGTGCCAAAGATCAGTTATTACAGCCACATCTTTACTCATCACTGCTTTTTTTTTTTTCATTATATACTTTGTGTTTGTGTGTATGTTGCATGTGTGGGCAGACCACCCATCTGATTCATGCGTGTGACCTACCCGCAGTCCTAGTTTCCCATCTTTTCCGTCAATTCCGTCAATGCCACGGGGGCCCTTTTAATATTGCAAGATAAGAGAGGACAGATAAGTACTCATAACAACAGTTCACAGGTAGGTCAGAAAGGGTCATACTTAGATTATAGAGTGCAAAAAATAAAAAATAAATAATGCATATACCATCAGCCCTGGCGACCCGGTTGAACCGGGTGGTCCACTTGGTCCTTGAGGGCCTTGAGTGCCGTCGTTGCCCTAAAAGTAGAGATTTTCAGTCTAATTTGAAGTGCGAACAAAAACTGAAACAACTAAATGTGTGTTTTGTACTCACTTTTTCCCCTTTGAGCCCAGAAAGTCCTTCCCTTCCAGTTTTGCCGGCAGGACCTGGTGGTCCCTAAATTCAAACACAGTGATACAGAAAGTCTCAACAGTAACATCAAGAACAAATGGCTACTTTAGTGGACTGAAAGCATTTACATACAGGTGGTCCTGGGAAGCCTGGTTGTCCTTGGAAGCCCTTAAAATATAAAGAGAAACACATTGGTAAGCGGTAGTACTGGATCTGTCTGTTAGGTCTATGTGTCTTTGTGTTTTATAGTGCATACCTGATCCCCCTTAGCACCAGCAGGCCCTGCTGGTCCACTGTCTCCTTTAATGCCCTATAGACGCACAATGTTCACCCAGTTATTAAACTTAGAAATCATAAATGAAAAAGCCGGATCCTAAATATTGACAAGCTAAATTTACGATGAAATGCTGACCGGCAATCCAGCTTGTCCTTGATATCCAGGGTTACCAGGAGGCCCCTGCAAAAGGGAGGAAAGTTTTAGCCCAAATATATCCAACACAAGCGTCCAGAACAGTGTTGATGCAATCCCTTACTGATTCTCCTTTTTGGCCAGCAGTTCCTGGGCTTCCACGTTCGCCCTTGAGTCCCTGATAAATAAATAAGGCAGAAAATTAGTGTCTGCTGACATGTCAGTATCACCCCCAGCTGTCAGGATGATGTCAGTGCTACCGTTTCTTCATAATCAAGCAGGCAGAGCGACTTACAGGCAGTCCAGGAGGGCCCATGGTTCCTGGGTACCCAGGCGTCCCTGAAGGACCCTAAAGTAGAGATCACAGAATCAATCAAATATGGACAGCACTTATTTTTTCTCCATGCTATAATGTGAGACAGAATGATTGTGTGATACTTGCCTGATCACCCTTCATTCCCGGGAGGCCATCTGACCCTCGCTCACCCTGTTGACCCTGAATGTGACAGGAGGGAAGAAGGATTAGAAAATGAAGAAGAGGATGTGATATGTATGTCTGCGAGAGAGGCTCCCCTGGCAGAAATAAAAGTGACAGGGTAAGTCAATATCAAAGAGTGGAAAAGGCTAACTAGCTTGGATCACATCCCCATGAGACTCCCTATTTGATTTTGTCCTTGGCTCTATACCTCCATGAGGCTTTAGCTCTGAGGTGGTGACACCTGGGAGAAAATCATTATAAATACATATATAAAGAGATTTCTTTGGAACTTTTTAAAATTTACTCAACATATTATCCAGACACTTGCCTTGAAATCCCATCCTCCGTGTTTCAGGTGGAAATTTGAACTAACAAATATTGACCTTACAAAAGCTTTTAGACACCAGCTGTAGCACATTGAAAAAAACAAACAACCAGCTGATGCCAGCAGAGCCGGGTAGAGCGTAAAGGAGTAATCCACAACTTGATGTGACAGTAAAACAAGATTATTTTGAAAATTCATGTTATTTTTGCAAGAACTCATAAATAACTAAGAATACCAAATGTCAGTGAAAACTGTTAATTTTTAGGTGTGAGAGGGAAAAAATATCAGCCGATATATCGATTTGAAATGATCAAATATCGGTATTGATCTTAAAAACCATTTATCAATTAGGCTCTAAAAATAACCCATATTTATCTTATAGCTTGTGCAGCCCACAAAGCTCAATTTCCATCAGAAACAAGCTCTATTAATATTTCTTTCTTTAAGCTAACTTTCTTTTGATTGGCTACCCTATATGTTGGGTCAAGCTGTGGGGTCAAGCTGCATGCCTGAGACGACCGCCTCTTTGACATCACACAGATCCAACAGAAGACTCCAGAGTCTCAAGTCTGTACTTTTGCCTCAGTGCGATTAATGAATACACACTGCTCGCATTACTTACTGTACATTTAATATGAGAGTACTCATGATCAGTTATTACACAGTGTCTGACAGTTTCGTCAGCTGGGATTTCCTTTACCTCCGCAAAACAGACAGTTTGTAAAGCAAATGGTCAGAAATGAGAGAAAACTACCTCACAATTAGGCAACTGCCTGATTGTGAGGTAGTTTATACTCTGATCGTGCTTACCGCTGTTCATAATCTACACCTGCAAAAGCCTACATCGAGCCAAGACGAAACCCTGTGATTGGTTTCCCGTCATTGTCAGAAACTTCTTAACTACTGAATATAAGCAGCGTTTTCAACAGCAGGGTAACACTTCTTACCCTCTCACAAACAACACAAACAGACACACTGCTGCACACAGCAGAGGCTAACACCTGCTATAAAGCGATACTACACCACAAATGGACTCCATGCAGTGCTCACATGGCTCACTCATTTAGCATCTCTATTCTCCTAAAGCAATAAATCTGTATGAGGAGAAAAGGGGAAGGGGAGGGCTGCGTCTGCACAGCAGTGCAACTCTCCATCACTTAGATGGGGGAATAATTGAACAACTGGAGAGAGAGAGAGAGAGAACCAAATCGTTTCCTCATCTGACATAACTTTCATTAAAGAGCCACACAGAAAAGGACACGGGGATGGGGAGATGGCGCAAGACGGAATAAACAAGGGAGGCTTTGATTTAAAAGTGGGAGGATCCACAATTCAGGGGAAAAGACCAATAAGTAAATAAACAGAAAATTGGTTCACGGCTTTAGAACAGTGTTGGGAAGCAGCTTCACTGCACTGATTTGAGGTACTTGTACTCCTACTCCTCCACTTTTGCACAGAAAATGTAATGAATTTTACCTTTATTAAGGAGCGAACATTATATGTAAAGTTTGTAAAGGTATGATGTGAACTTCCTGCAAAATGTTACCCCGTTTAAGTTGGGCCAAGCCTCAGCTCTAGTAAAAGTGTTACGCAATTTGATCCATAACCTTTTGAGCATTCCGTCTAACAAACACACAAAACAAATCCATTGCATAACCTGTTATTGCGAATAAGCAAAAGGGTACTTAGGCCTTCGGACATTTATCAGATTTGTGCGAGTCATTTGAAATTACAAGTAATTCTCCTTCTGAACTTAAAATAAAATAACAGCTTAAAGGCAAAACGTAAAACTGTAGCGATGATCTGATTTTACAGAAAAAGCAAAGGATAAAGAAAATAAAAAAGCTCTATCTTCTTTTCTTCCTCTTAATTCCCCCTTAAGTGGCCTAACCAGCCATGACTTACACACTACACGTAAATGCTAGTATTAACAATTAAGAAATGTCATATATATAACACCCATCTCGCCCCTGCGGGCGGTCTATCCTTCAAGCTCGGGTCCTCTACCAGAGGCCTGGGAGCTTGAGGGTCCTGCGCAGTATCTTAGCTGTTCCCAGGACTGCGCTCTTCTGGACAGAGATCTCCGATGTTGTTCCCGGGATCTGCTGGAGCCACTCGCCTAGCTTGGGAGTCACCGCACCTAGTGCTCCGATTACCACGGGGACCACCGCTACCTTCACCCTCCACATCCTCTCGAGCTCTTCTCTGAGCCCTTGGTATTCTGCAGCTTCTCGTGTTCCTTCTTTCTGATGTTGCTGTCATTCGGAACCGCTACATCAATCACTACGTCTGTCTTCTTCTGTTTGTCCACCACCACTATGTCCGGTTGGTTAGCCACCACCATTTTGTCCGTCTGTATCTGGAAGTCCCACAGGATCTTAGCCCGGTCATTCTCCACCACCCTTGGGGGCGTCTCCCATTTTGACCTCGGAACTTCCAGACCATACTCGGCACAGATGTTTCTGTATACTATGCCGGCCACTTGGTTATGGCGCTCCATGTATGCCCTGCCTGCTAGCATCTTGCACCCTGCTGTTATGTGCTGGATTGTCTCAGGGGCATCTTTACACAGCCTGCACCTGGGGTCTTGCCTGGTGTGATAGACCCCAGCCTCTATGGATCTTGTGGATCTTGTGCTCAGTGCTTGTTCCTGTGCTGCCATGATTAGTGCCTCCGTGCTGTCTTTCAGTCCAGCTTTGTCCAGCCACTGGTAGGATTTCTGGATATCAGCCACCTCCTCTATCTGCCGGTGGTACATACCGTGCAGGGGCCTGTCCTTCCATGATGGTTCCTCGCCTTCCTCCTCTTTCTTGGGTTTCTGCTGCCTGAGGTATTCACTGAGCATGCTGTCAGTTGGGGCCATCTTCGTGATGTATTTGTGGATGTTTCTTGTCTCATCCTGGACTGTGGTGCTGACACTCACCAGTCCCCGGCCTCCTTCCTTCCGCTTAGCGCACAGCCTCAGGGTGCTGGACTTGGTGTGAAACCCTCCATGCATGGTAAGGAGCTTTCTTGTCTTTATGTCAGTGGCTTCTATCTCCTCCTTTGGCCAGCCTATTACCCCAGCAGGGTACCTGATCACGGGCAGGGCGTAGGTGTTGATGGCCCGGATCTTGTTCTTACCGTTCAGCTGACTCCACAGGTCTTGCCTGACCCTCTGCAGGTACTTGCTGGTTGCAGCTTTCCTAGCGGCCTTTTCATGGTTCCCATTCGCCTGCGGGATCCCCAGGTACTTGTAACTGTCCTCTATGTCTGCAATGTTGCCTTCTGGTAGTTCAATCCCCTCAGTTCTGACTACCTTCCCTCTCTTTGTTACCATCCGACTACACTTCTCCAGTCCGAACGACATTCCAATGTCATTGCTGTATAGCCTGGTAATGTGGATCAGTGAATCGATGTCTCGTTCACTCTTGGCATACAGCTTGATGTCATCCATGTACAGGAGGTGGCTGACAACTGCTCCGTTTCGTAGTCGGTATCCGTAGCCAGTCTTGTTAATGATCTCACTGAGAGGGTTCAGGCCTATGCAGAACAGCAGTGGGGACAGAGCATCTCCTTGGTAGATCCCACACTTGATGGTGACTTGTGCTATGGGCTTGGAGTTGGCCTCTAGTGTTGTACGCCACATCCCCATTGAGTTCCTGATGAAGGCTCTTAGGGTCCTGTTGATCTTGTACAATTCTAGGCATTCCAGTATCCAGCTGTGGGGCATTGAGTCATAGGCCTTCTTGTAATCAATCCAGGCTGTGCACAGGTTGGTCAGTCTGGTCTTGCAGTCTCGGCTGACTGTTCTGTCTACCAGTAGCTGGTGTTTTGCGCCTCTGGTATTCTTGCCAATCCCTTTCTGTGCCCCGCTCATGTATTGACCCATGTGCCTGTTCATCTTAGCCAATATGATGCCTGACAGGAGCTTCCATGTAGTACTGAGGCAGGTTATTGGTCGGTAGTTGGATGGGACCAGTCCCTTCTTGGGGTCCTTGGGGATCAGGACCGTCCGACCTTCGGTTAACCATTTCGGGTGTCTCTCGTTAACTAGCAGCTGGTTCATTTGTGCTGCCAGACGCTCGTGGAGTGCAGTCAGCTTCTTCAGCCAGTAGGCGTGAACCATGTCAGGCCCTGGTGCTGTCCAACTCTTCATACTGGAGACCCTTTCTTGGATTCTGCCACTGTGATGGTTACTGGACCCTGTTCAGGGAGGTCGCTATGGTCTGCCCTCAGATCCACTAGCCACTGAGCATTGTCGTTATTGGTTGCGTCCTTCTCCCATATGCTCTTCCAGTATTGCTCTGTCTCCAGCCTTGGTGGTGCTGTTCTCTTATTGTTCCCTTGCCACTGAGAGTACACCTTTGCTGCTTCTGTGGAGAACAGCTGGTTTATTCTCCTGCCTTCTATCTCTCTGGAGTACCTCCTCAAGCGGCTGGCCAAGGCTGTGAGTCTTTGCTTGGCAGTTTCCAAGGCCTCAGGTATGGACAGCTTGCTGTATTTCTTATGCACCTTCTTTGTCGCGCCTTTCTGCAACTCCGTTAGTTGGCTAACCTCCCTCCGTGCTACTTTGATCTTGCCCTCTAGCCTCCTTCTCCATGGAGGGTACTGCCCCTTGTGGCTGTTCAACTTGTAGCCAAGCATCTCACTGATCACTGCTGCCGTATTGTAGATCAGCTTGTTAGTGTCGGTAATCGTGGTTGTAGGTATCATCCGTAGTGCTGCATTAACATCATCTAGCAGACCTTCTGAGGGTACTTCACGTAATCTTGGTAACCAGCTACGGGGGATCCATGTTTCAAGCTTGATATATATATATATATATATATATATATATATATATATACACTCACTGGCCACTTTTTTAGGTATACCTGCTCAACTGCTCATTAATGCAAATATCTGAACAGCTGATCATGTGTCAGCAACTCAGTGCATTTACAGTCGTGGCCAAAAGTACCGTCAAAACCAGATTTTTTCATTTATTTGCCAAGAAAAGTCTTTAAAATCCTTCTAATTATTCTTCACTGTATAGTGATACTGAAGCAAAGTGCATGAACAAAACCAAACAACTGTGCATTTGCCAAAACTGCCAGCCACGACTGTGGTCATGCAGACGTAGTCAAGACGATCTGCTGAAGCTCAAACTGAGCATCAGAATGCGCAATAAATATCATTTAAGTGACTTTGGGTGCCTGGCTGTTTCTGACTATTTTAGAAACTGCTGATCTGCTTGGGCTTTCCCACACAACCGTTTACAAAGAGTGATCCAAAAAAGAGAAAATATCCAGAGAGTGGCAGTTCTCTGTGAGAAAATTCCTTGGCGATGCCAGAGGTCAGAGAAGAAATACCAGATTGCTTTGAGAGATGACAGAAATGAAATAGTCACTCAAATAACCACTCATTACACCCAAAGTATGCAGAAGAGTATCACGTCAAACCTTGAAGCAGAAGACTACACCGGGTGCCACGTGTTTTAGCCAAGGCTACATTTAGCATGTGCTCAGCAAAATTGGACAATAGATGATTGGAAAAAATGCTAAATGGCCTGATGAGTCTGCTGCGAGTGTCATAATGGTGTGGGAGATGTTTCCTTAGCACACAGTATTACACACAGGATAATGCTCCATTTTCTTTCACTTATCCAATTCAGAGTTGCAGAGGGCTAGAGGCTATCTTAGTTGTCATAGGGTGAACAGTAGGACATGTCACCAGTCTGTTGCAGGGCTCACAAAGAGAAACAGACAACCATTCACATCTAGGTCCAATTTAGAATGGCCACTTAACCTGCCTCACTAACTGCATGTCTTTAAACCGTGGAAGAAAACCCACACAGACACAGAGGAGAACAAACGCCACACAGATGATGGATTTGAACCCAGAACCTTCTTTCTACGAAGCAACAGTACTAACCACCGCACCAACATGCTACACGCTACATCGCCCAAAGCTCAAATCATCTCAAACTAGTTTCTTAAATACGAGGACAAGTCCTCTGTACTCAAATGGCCTTCACAGCAACCACATCTCAATCCAATACAGACCCTTTGGGGTGTAGAGGAATCAAAGATTCATCATGGGTGTGCGGCTGATAAATTTTGCCTTTGCTAAATAAAATGGGAAAATAACTGAAGTCTGAGAATTTAAATGAAACTTACAGGTAAACCAGGTGGGCCCTGAGGACCTGGAAATCCAGGAGGTCCCTGCAGATAGAAAATAATGAAAGGAACACTTTAAAACACCCGAGACATAAAAGTAACAAGAATACACACAGGAAAAAAAAAAACAATTTACCCCTTTTGTTTAAGCTGGTTTCAATTTGTTCCTGACAATTAGGTGAATGCTGCACTAGGCATGCCAACAGAGAGCTCTAGTGTGGGTTTGTGTGAGTCAGCCTTTAAGAGTTTAGTGTTATGGCACCCAGTGCGCAACATTTTCCCTGGGGCCAGCAGGGGGCTCTGTGATTTCATGGAAAGTGGAAGGAATAAACCTCCACCAAGTCACTTCAATTGCAAGCTTTGAGACAAAAACCCAACGGTGCTGTCCTACAATAATCATAACAAGAAAAAAGGGGAAAAAAAGATTTTTTTTTCCCACTCACAGAAGTACTGGCAAACTAATGTAAGGCAGTGATTAAAATGCACTTTATAGTTTTTGAACATTTTTCTGTTGATAATAGATTTTTCAGAGTGGTAAGTTGGAGAAAGATGTCATCAAAGTAGTGGAAAACTTTTTCTTAGTATCTTAAAATGGGAGATGCAGGCTCATACATATGAAAGATTAAGATTCCAGAGTAAGAGCCCACTGTTACAGCTTCCTAGTGTTATGATTTTTATTAAAGAAAACCAGCCAGAACACAGTAGGTTCACCCTGCTGCAAATCAACTTCTGATGAAGCTGAACTAAAGCTGAAATGTAGCTAAAACCCTTACCATGTTTCCGGGCATTCCCGCTTGGCCTCTTTCTCCGGATGGACCCTGAAGTAAACAAGAAGAATAAAGATCTCTGTAAAGTAATTTGCATATACATACTACAACAAAAACAGATCGGCAAAGAAAAACATCAGAAAATTATATTATGTACATGAAGACACTCTGACTCACTGGATCTCCTTTTGTTCCCGGTGATCCAGGCATTCCTGGGATTCCAGGTGTTCCTACACAAGGCTGATCGCCCTGTGAGATGAAGAAATAAAATACCAGGAAGTGCGCACGCAAGTCTCTGTCATTGTAAACACACAGGCACTGACTTCAACTAACCCTTGGTTGTGTTGCCTGCTCGCTCTGCAGTCTCTCCAAACACTGCAAGCAGACAGGGCAACAGCTTATCAGACCAATGCCTTACTGTCACACTGAGAGCCAACCACATTAAGCCATGCACAGTAGAATTTAATGCAAAACGTCATTGCCATTTTGCATTTAGCAAACAAATTGCAGCTGGTCTATTATTTCCTATGATTCTGAATCTGGAGAATCACAGAGTACATGCGAGCCTCACCAAGTCACAGCTGTCCAAGGGAGTTACGCCAGGCCTGCCCTGGTCTCCCTTTTCTCCCTTGGCACCAGCCATCCCCGGCACCCCTGGCAACCCTTGGGAACATCCCCCTTCGCAGTCATCCTGTGTCATATACAATGAAACAAGCACACATGTGTATACCCAAACACGCCGTGCCATTCCCATTACATGAAAGTTTTAATGTTAAACTTACATCCTGACTTCCCGGGGAGTCTCGAGGCAGCTGGTTTGGTCCAGTGTAAGGCTGCAGAATAGGCATGGAGATGGAAATTCCATGAATGTGATTTTAAACATTAAACTTAAAAATGACCACCCACATTACAGCCACCGACTCTGCTCTGGCTTATTTGAGAGAAAACAAAATTACTTCATGTTTTCCAAGCACAGTTCAAGGACAATGTTGTAACTAAGCCAAGTTACTTTAACAATTAAATAATGTCATAATACCATTATTTCTTAATAATGCAAGAGTACAATGCAAAATCCCTTTGGTAAGGTATAGTAACATTTATTGTATAGACAGTCTGTACAATAAATTTCTATTGTTTAGACGTTTATTGTACAGACTTGTACTGGAAATTGAACGCAGTACCCTGGTACCAGTTGAGTACCGCATATTAAATTTGCCAGAAAAAACAGACCCACATAGGAGGGTCATTCTCATACAAAAAAAAAAAATTGGTCCGTCAAAGTAAGAAAGTTGCAAACATTTACTAATAATGTCTAAGCTGGCAGATAGTGGTTAGGCAAGTCAACAGTTTGCTGCGGTAAAGGTTTAGCTTAAGTCACAAACTTTCCGGTGGCAACTGTGTCTGCTAGCCGACCAAACATAGTCTTGTTGTCACTGTCATTTTCTAGTATTTGTCTTGCTATTTTGCTGTACAAATACAATTTCACAGAGTTGTTGAAATTCCACACTTGATGGGGTACACTTCACTTTATCACCGAGGGCTGCTTTATCACCCAAAGCTGCAGAAACCTGGTACAAACTGTCACAACCTTTGCAAACAATATGTCTGTGTATGACTATCTCATTCCGCACAATGTCACAACAAAACAAATTACCGAGGCTCCAGAACTGAAGGCATTTCAAGCGAGAGACACATCCAAGCTGAGAACTAAATTTTTGTTCCTATCACAGTACGTGAGCTCAATCATTACATTCTTTAAACTCCAATGGGGGGGTTGGAGCCTTGGAGAGCTTTTTGCTGGGCAAGAGATGGGGGTACGCCCTGGACAGGTCACTTTAGAACATGCTTGTTTTTGGACTGTGGGAGAAAGCCGGGATGAAGCCAGGATGCAATATTAAAAAAAGAGACACAGAGAGAGAGAACAAAAACTCATTTTTTTCTTTCTATTAAATCAAGTCCAAAAGAGAAAAACTTCAAACTCAGAGAGATAAACAAATTCCACAACAGAGTGACAATCTCCAGTTATTATAAATCCTGAAACACAACTGCTCATTACACACACCCATCGCATCTACTGTGAAAGGCGGTCAGCACCCTATCAAAGCAGTGGGACCCTTTCCACTGAGTGAGTCTGTCAATAGCACCTGGCCTGGTTTCAAAGTCATTACAAACCCATTTGACATTGTTCAAACTGGAGCTAATAGCTGTGAAGGCTATTTTATGCCGCACGCTATCGGTGATTATTTGAGCTAAAACGAGGCCTCGTGCATTAACAGGCTCGCTCAAAAGAAAGTTCTCTATAATTTTTGCATGTATAATTTTACGTCAGTTATAGGAATAATGCTTACTTCTGCCACGCTGCAAAGGCATGTGCCAAAATGCAAATTTGGACAAATGTGTTGTGCAAAGGTGAGCGCGTGGAGGACAGAGTTCAAACTTTTCCACTGGAGGCTTATGCTACAACTCTTCCCTCCCCGATTTCCAAGCAGACTGTGACTGCGTGTATGCACAGACCGTGCTTTATGTGCTCGTATTCAACACTTGTCTGCAGTTTCTATAAGATAATATATTTTTAAAAAAGTAGGACATTTCTATTCTTCACTGAACTACTTGTTAAAATACTGCATTGAAGGTTAAGTTGCCCTTGAGAGCTGGCTGGAGATCATCATCGGTGTTCCTAAAATTAAATTAAGTTATAAACAGACTTGAAAGAAAGCAATACTGACAGCATATGCAGAAGAATCAGAAAGCACAGATTAGTTCGCAACACCTTATTTCACCACTTTGTCTTTGTCCTTGCACTTACTGTCATGAGAAAAGAAATTACCTTCAGAGATTTTCAAACACACCTGAGGCTAGAAAAGGAACAGCCTAGCACTCAGTCAGTCATCTTGAAGCATGCAGGCATACACAGTGGGGGAAATAATTATTTCATCCCCTGCTGCATTTATATTTGCTCGCTTACAAAGAAATGAACAGTCTCTTACTCTTATAGTAGTCCATTTTAATGGAGAGAGATGGATTATAAACCAAAAATCCAGAAAATGAAATAAGTATTTGATCCCCAACAACCCAGTCACAATTCTGGCTCCCACAGATTGACTGTAGATTACAATGAATCAATCAGCCAATCGATTACAGAGACTCCAGATCTCAGCACATTATATTCATAAAGCACACCTGTCCATAAAATCAATGTCATCCATTTAATTTACAATTATTCATAAATAGAAGAAATATAAAATAACAGTCAATCGCCCTGGGTCTAGAGCTCCTTGGGGTGTGGATGGTCATGAGAAAGGTGGTGGATCATTCCAAAACTACACGGGAGGAGCATGTTAGTAATCTGAATCCAGATGGGACCACAGTGACCAAGAACACCGTTTGGTAACACACTTCGCTGTAATGGACTGAAATCTTGCAGCACAAGTACAAGTCTTCCCTCAAGCAGAACACTGAAGATGGGTCGTGGATGGGTCTTCTAGCATCACAATGACCCAAAACAAACCACAAAAGCAACAAAGAAGTGGCTAAAGAAGAAGCAGGTTAAGGTCATGGAGTAGCCTAGACAGTCTCCAGACCTCAGTGCTAGAGAAATTCTGTGAAGTGAGCTGAAGCTTCAAGTTACCAAACAGCAGCCAAGAAACTTAAAGGATTTTGAGGGTCTCCATAAAGAGGAGTGGCCCAAAAACACCTGGTGACCAACTACAAGAAATGTGGTCTTCATTGGGGAACAAATACTTATTTCATTCAGTGACATGCAAATCAATGTATAACTTTTATTTAATGTGTTTTTATGGATTTTCTGTTTATATTCCGTCTCTCCAGTAAAATGAAACTAGCAAAAAATTACAAAATTATAATTCCTTTGTAAGTGAGCAAACTTGTGAATTCAGCAAGTGCTCAAATAATTCTTTTCTCCACTTTATACTGTACGAGCTAGATACCTACATGCCACCTTTTAATTTTGTCCAACAAAAAAACCAAACTTCCTTCCATCGCATCAGCAGTTTCAATTTAAAAGCAGAAAAGCAGGATTTGTGCTTCAAATACAGAATTCAACAAAAACAAACACAGCACATTTTGGGGCAGAGTATATAAACCACTTTAATCATGATGTAATAAAGTTTGTGAAAAACTAAATGTTTAGAAAATAAACTCATGAGTCTTCCCTTTTTGGGAATATCTTATATATAATTCTACTTCCTGCCATATGTATTCATTTCGTGCTTTTGCATCATTTATACACAAGGCCCCAGATCTCAAATCAGCAGATAAGAGCCGCCTCTCCTCCTTTTTCTCTATTATTACTTACGATGTTTCCAGGCAAACCCGGTTTCCCCGGTAGCCCGTCGTTTCCAGGGATACCCTGAAAGAAGGAACTGAGGTTGAACTAGTTTGTTGCCAATCGAGGGCTAGCCACTCCCATCGGCACCAATGGTAAAGGCAGAGTCAAAGGGGCAGTGCCAAAATGACGAAACCTCTTCCCTCTCCGGCCATGTCTTATGAAACTTGAAAAAAAAATCTCGGAACACTACTGAATTTAAAAAAAACAAAAAACAAATGCACTCTTTTCAAAGACATGATATCTCCAACCCAGTCACTTCTAAAGTTTCTTACGCCTTTGACTCTTGCAGCACAGATCAGAGCATCACTTTATTTGAAGGTCTGTTTAAATGAAGAAAAAGAAAAAAACTTCACAAATGAGCCAAATTCATACTTTGAGTAAGCTTTGCATCATTTGGTGTATTTAAAGCCAGACCTTCAAATAACTGTTCATGTCTTGACTGACATTCAGAAAGCTTGCTCAGTTGCTTCCCACATGGGTTAAAGCTCGAAGCACCAGATGGGTTAGTGCATTTTTGAAGTTTAAACTTGATTTGATCCTTAACCTGCTTGTGTCCAAGCTACTGCACGCATACTTTATATAATGACAGTTCATTTCCTACATGCATAATATGGATTTAATTCACCCATGAAAATGCGAAGCACGTTAAAGCCTTATTTATGAACCCAAATTGCCCAAGCTCAAACCCTACATAAGTAGCTTCTTTTTTTTCAATTCAGCATAATGAAGCAGCTTCTGAATTGAAGCAAAGACATAACCCCTCCCCCTGACCATCCTACTTGCACTCTCGCTTATACCTGAGGTCCTTGGATTCCAATAACTCCCTGAGGCCCAGGGGGTCCAGGTGGGCCAGGAGGTCCTGGGGGACCCTGCAACATATGAAGGGAGGACCACAAATGATTACATCATAGTCTGACAGTGAAACCCCCCAAAAAAGGAGACGAGCGCTGCGATTTTCCAAACAAAGTTTGCAAGATAACAACAGACACAGAGCGTTCACACAAAGCCTAAGCTGTCATACAGGACGGCTCGGCTGACAGATCAGACCTGAGGCCCGGGCTGCCACGTGTTTATTGGAGTTCCTGGAGCTCCCTGCAAGGCAAGAATAGTCAAAATCAGAGATGCACCTTTGCTCGCAAGCAAAGGTGAAAGCACACAGTGTGATGTTAAGAATTACACAACAAATGTCAAACTACAGAAAACTGTGGAAGAGCAAAAAAAAGAAAAAGAAATTTAAAAAACTCAGCAGTTCCTTTTTTCTCAACATGTTACCTTTGGACTCGTACCAAATCATCCGACCTGTGCACTTAAAACATGCAATGAGCAGCAACGCTCTCTCTACTTTAGATGAATTTGCCTGTCCACATGTGGTGATTCCAGCGTGGGTGTACTTACAGGTCCGCCTACGCCCGTGTGCGGCATTAGGCAGCTGCACTCTCCAGGTTCACCCTGAAATATACATAAAAAAGATCCCAAAGAGCAGACCTTTAAAAAAAGAATCAAACAGTGAAGTGAAGCTTGGCACGATTTTAAGCACAGGCTGCAAAAACGAGCCCTCATTCAAGATTAAAACTGCTCTTGTTACAGGAAGAAAGCCAGAACTCTTTCAGCTTTCGTGGCGCTTTTGTTCCGTTTTGTTAAATCTTGATGTGTTACAAAGACACTTGTAACTGGCAGGGATTTAAAGTTGTTGTTTGTTTTTTTTTAATTTATACTATGTCAGGAATATAAAGTGCAGCAATACACAAAATTGCCCAAAAAGCTTTAACTTTTGCATATATACAATGAACATGCAATTGTACAATTACACAAATACAGTTAACATATAAGAGGAAACCACATAATATCTCTTCATATGCATCTGTTCTCACTATATTCCAGAGTATGCATGAGCCACAGAGTCTTAATAAATCCACAGAATAAAGGCTAAGTTACCTCTTGCACATTTTTTCTGTTTTCGGATTTTTTTTCAACTTCTTATTCTTTCTTAACTTTATTCTTCTTTTCACCTCAGCCCTCACAAACAACTCTGCCCCCACATCTTATACCCCTCCCAACCCTTAAACTCTGCCTCTGCCACGTCTTCATCTCTCCCACCCGCTCGGTGACAGTCTGGACCAGTGGCTCTGATGAATTCAGTAATTAATAGTCTCGCACACGCTCTCTCTTAAGGCCCCCAAAACTCCTCTTGTCTGCCAGCAACAGTACACTTGTCACCTCCACTGCTACTCTATATGTGCCCTGAGGCCGGTGCGTGCACGTACATGTGTGTGTGTGTGTATGCACGTGTGTGTGTGTGTGTGTGAGACAGGGGATTGGGCCAGGCTGGTGTGGTAGTGGGGTGTTGAGCCATCTCTTGTGATTACCATCTGTTCCACCCCCTTTATATTAAAACCCCTCCAGTTTCCTTCATCCAAACAAAACGGTAGACTTACCTTGTCCCCTTTAGCTCCATCAAGTCCCTGCAAGAGAAGGAGACAGAGCAAACACACACACACAGACACACACAGACACACACACACAAAGACAAACACTTAGTTACTCTTGCTTTGTTGTTTCAGAAGAAAGCTCACGGGGCAGTGAGCTGAGAGCAGATCAGGGGACGGAGGATGAGATGGGAGCAGACATCGCCTCTGTTATGGATCGAGGCAGACATCCTTGGTTACAAATGATGCCTAAATCAAGGACAATTCCCAAAGAAGCGCAAAGAAAATTAAAAGTCTGAAAAGACGCTAACGCACGGGCAACAACTCGAGTTTGCCACTTGAATTTCTCTGACAACTCTCTGAATTGCAGATTCATAAGTAACAAAAAAATGTGAAAAACATGTGATTGAAACAGACTTTAAATGAACAACTCACAGGTCTTCCATCAGCTCCTGGCAGTCCCGTGGAGCCGCGGGCTCCATCTCTACCCTGTGGGTCAAAAAAGGAAATAGGAGAGCGTGTTTGAAAACATAAAGGCATTACATCATATGGAGAGGCAGAAAGACATATTTACGTCATACCGGGGGGCCTGCTACTCCAACGCCCAGGGGACCAGGTGGTCCAGGAAGTCCAGAGTCACCTTTGGAGCCCTGTGAACAGTAAAAACCCAACACATAAGTTTAAAGAGGGTTCACATGGTCCTATGTAACTGTACAAAGGCAATTTAGAGTTTAAGCCACTTGTTTTTTCTGCTACCTTCTCCCCTGCAGGGCCAGCAGGCCCAGGTGATCCTCTGGCACTAGCAGGTCCCTGTACAAAAAGATTAGATTAGACTAAAGTCTACATATGCAGTGTAAAGAAATAACAAAGCACTTTAAAAATAGGAGAAGCCTACTACAAGTCCTGGGAGTCCTCTTGGTCCCTCTTCACCCTATGATGGAAACACAAACAACAACAACAAAAAAGAATCTGAAGGTTAACAAAGTCTGGGGAGAAAAGAGCAAAGATATGGACAAAGACTGACAAATCAATGAGCTGTTATTCCGCGGGAGATCAAAGGATTTGAGAGAGAAAACTCCCAAATTACTTTATGGCGATTATTTACAACTCCACTGTCAGATCTGCGAGGCCGTAAAACTCTAATCGCTGATGTCACGGGGAATTTGGTGCAGTGAGATTAAAACAGCATCCACCTAGGAGCTGCGTGAGTGTTGTGTCTAACAGCTGTTTCAAATGTCAACATCAAACTTGATCCAGATGGCTTTTTTTTTTTTTTCCTCAGGAGACGTCAGCCTTACTTGTGGTCCTGGAAGGCCAATTCCTGGGACTCCGACTTCTCCCTATAGACGACAAAAAACATAACAGAGATTAGATTGACAGTGAATCAGTCATCCATATTTATTTATAAACATGATAATATAATAAATGGGAATTCACACCTTGATTCCTTTGGGACCGATGGGGCCCTGCACACCAGGCAAACCTGGCTTTCCCTGAAATGACAAAAAAAAAAAAGCAAGCATATCATGTGCAATTCTCACAGCACAGAACTTAAAGTATATCCACTTATAAACAAGTGCCTTTACATTTTTGCCAGACTTTCCTTCTCCTGGGGGGCCGGGGTCTCCTTTCTCTCCTTTGGGGCCTGGCACAGCTACACCGTCACCCACCACAGCACCAGCAGAAGGGCAGCTGGTACACGCATCCCCCTGCAAAAAAAAAAAAAAATAAATAAATAAATAAAATAAAAGCAAATCAACAAATCCAAAATGATAATCCAAGTAGCTCAGGACGAATCAAACTTCATTCCAACTTCTGTGTCTCCATTTAGCTAATCAGCATCAATTTTTAACTCCTATTTCCTAATATGTAATAGATGCTCTCAATGGATGGAGAGACAAAAGCTAAGTCCATTTAAAAAAACAAATTAGATCTCTAAGGTACAGGGACATGACTGACACATTTTATACTGGCACTGGCATCAGAGGATGAAAGGTAAAGGTCCAGGAATGCTAAACTACCTTTTCTCCCTTCAAGCCCCGTTGGCCATCCCGACCAGGGTCTCCAGGCAGTCCTGGGGCTCCTGTAGCTCCATCTAATCCATTCTCTCCTCGATCTCCTTGCTCACCCTGGTTAAATTGAAATACATTGTTAAAAGGAGAGGCAGTGACCTGTATTTAGTGTGCACAATGCTCAAAATGAATTCTAGGCAGGCTTCTTTTTTTTTCCCACCAAGAACAACTACAAGACTGTGAGTGATGCAACCTTTCTGATGGTTTCATGCTATGATACTTATTGACAGCTGGCTGCAGCATGAATTGTATCATCAAAGGTAGTGGAGAAGAAGATTTCTAGTGAGCAAACACAGACGTGAATAATGCATGATATTAATTAAAAAGGTTTTGCGATCTTATGAGAAAGAAAATGTACACGTATGGTGGATGCCACCAATACCCACAATGCAGTTTTACACTAATTGGAAACCTTTGAGTATTTACAAGACAGCTCCACAGGGTAGCTAAGAATTCCCTCCCCAACATCAACCAGGCCAGTATTTTTGTCTGATCTGTGTTTATGTGGAAAAAAAAAATCAATCTCAGTATTCCGGTAACTATCTTCCTCCACTTTGAAGTTGAAGCAGAGTGATTCCTGTGGATGACTTTCAAGGTAATTTAAGGCAGCTTGGCTCTGCTATTGGGAGATTTATTTCTCGGTTTTATAGGTAAAGTGATGCGAATGTTCCACCACACGGATTCTGTGATCTAAAATAAGCACAATATTTAATACGCGGCGTGGGATTCCTCCAGACATCCTTGGCCTGTGCTTATGTGAGAATGGCTGGCTGCCTCTAAAGGCCACCAAAAACTCCAAATAGTCTCATTTTGTCAGGTTATTTAAGGCATACTGCTTTGGTTATGTGGGCACTGGGTAAGTGTCACAGAATGGTTGTAGATTTCATATGTGGGGTTTAATTTCTTAACTTACTAGGTCAAACCATAGGAGACATTACTGAGTAATTTACCTTTTCTCCTTTGGCACCAGGCAGCCCCGATGGACCCTGTAAAGGCAAACAAAAGAGGATGTAAAAATGTAAAAAAAATGCATGCACACAGGTAGAAACACAAACATGCACGTGCACTTTCAAAACACATGTGCAGTCATCTGCAAATACTGTGGGAGCCTCTATCCATTCAGATAAAATAAAAACTGTTGACACAGAGCTAACCACAGAAGCAAACAGCATGTAATTGGGAGGGATGACACAAGCCAAAAGAGATTTATTATACTTAGTAGCACTTCTGTGGTAAGAGGAGATTTGCTGTATAGCCGATTTGTACAATAAGTATTATGGGTTGACGCACCCTTGAGGCACAATCTTTCAGTATCTTAAAAGTCTCACTCATCAAGATAATGCTTAATCCTTTTTACTCTGCAAAGATCGGAAAGAAGCTGCATTGGTTTTGTGGAATTTGCATAATGCGATTTGAGTTACTAATTCTGATGAAGATCAGTTATGGAAGTAATAGTGTGTGCGGTGCTGTTTCCATTTTTGTTTGTTCTTGGGTTTGGTTGCAAGCTATGTCACTGTTACATGCTAATTTAGCCAAGTGGCATTGTTTCTTTTTAAGGATTTATAGAGGTTTCATTCTGTTAAAAGGGAGTTTTTCTGTCCCACTGTCGCCAAGTTCTTGCTTATAAGGGGGTCATCTGATTGTTGGGGTTTTCTCTGTAGGGGTTTTACCTTAAAAATATAAAGCACCCTGAGGCAACTGCTGTTGTGATTTGGCACTATATAAATAAATATTTTATTCCTTCTTTCATACCGTAGTGCTCTCTACAAACAAAGCCAAGAAGGTCTTAAAAGGTGCTGCCCTGTCATTAGCACTTCCATCTACATGTTTCTTGAAGATGCAGTTATTTTAGCAGCAATACAGTAAAATACGCTGCACAGTTTCTGTAATTTTTCCTGACTGAAAAGAAGACAACAATACATGAACATATTAGAATAATCTAAAGTGAAGCTGTTTTTGGATTCCAAAAAGATGCTTCGAATCAGTGTGATGGATATGTTTTTCTGATAGTGCAAACATACCTGTTTGCCTTCAGCCCCAAGACCTGGAGGTCCTGGTGGCCCCTGAGGGCCTGGTTCACCTTGACTGCCTTTTGCTCCCACTGGCATTTTGATATTAGCAGGTATCCGGCCAACCTCTGATGATTTGCACACACCGCACTCGCCCTAGGGAAAGCAAGGGAGTCAACGAGATGAGTTTTCATAATAACAACATTAAAGGATACAAAACCAACAAATACATCTGTACTTACCTTCTCACCCTTTTGGCCCGGAGAACTAACACCAGGCTGCCCTTGTTCTCCCTTAGAATGTATAAATGTAAAATTAAAAAACCTTGGAATAACATAACATATAAACCAGTGTTACTGTAAAATTATACATGGTTATATAAACACTCAGTAGTAAGAAATGGAGAGGATTTCGGAGTGAAGAACCTCTAGCTGAAAATAATACCACTTGTTAAAGTCCAACTTGAGATATTTTTTATGAGATAAAGCTTGGAAGGTAGACTTGAAAGGTTTTTTGTCTCAGTAGGAGACATGGAATATAGTGTCGTTCTTCTTTTAATAGCATGCATGCTGACATTAACAAACTTGGATGGTGAACATAGAGAATGAAGATTCCATACTCTTAACTTGTGCCAGGAAACATTGGGAGTTTATATGCTAATGCTACTTTTAATCTAAATCGCTAACTTCTGCAGCTGTGATGTATTACATTTAACTCATGCTAAACATTCACAGGTTAGGGCACAGTTCTCGCTTATTATATTGTGGGAAGTACATATTTATATTTAGTATATATTTTCATATTCTTGGCAGTTATTATCACAACTACAGCTACAGCTTTCATGTCAATTTCATGTGTTATTTTAGCATGCTAGCAGGGGTACTAGGGTTTTAATTTAGCAAGATGGAAAGTGTGCTAATGTTCTGTTAGTGAGCCAAAAAGAGTACCAGGGTGTTACTTTGTGAGCTTGAGAAAGTACAAACGTGTTAACGTGGCAAGATAGAAAGGGTGCAAACGTGTTAATTCAACAAACTAAAAAGAGTACCAAGGTGTTACTTTAGCGAGCTAGGAAAAGCACCAAAGTGGTACACATAGACAGTAGAAAACATTAATCTTCTAATCTTCTGAGGTGGAAAGATTAAGCCAATGCAGAAGAGCCTTAAACATGCTTTCTATCAGAAGGCCACCGAATGGCCATAGCTGTGGTTGCAAAAAGACATCTGGTCTTATAAAAGTCTACACTTTCTGTATTAACCTCTGTAAACACTTTCCTGATGGGTTAATGGGCTCAGTCACTCACTTTGGATTATATTGAATAAAAAGGTAAGTCTGTTTTTTAAATCTTGGCCATCAAAAGGGATCCAAAACCTGACATATTTTTGGCAAAATATGTCAGGTTTTGACATATTTTCCTACCTTTTCACCTTTATGTCCATCCTTGCCACTTGGTCCCCTTGATCCAGGTTTTCCCTGTCACGTGGGCACATTTTATGATTTAAGTAAATCGGGATGTCATTCAAAAATGATGCTTCAAAAGAACTGAATCTGAACTTACGGTCTTTCCATCAGCTCCTCTGCTGCCTGGATTACCCTGCAGTCGAGTGGAAGAAAAAAAAATCACAATCTAAATTTTAAGAATTAATAAAAATGGATGGGTCTTTTCAATTGGTAATTCACATTTGATAGTACAGACCCTACAGGCAGCCATGTCAAAAAAAAAAAAAAAATTAAAAATTGGCTTTTGACTACCTAAGCTCTTCACTAATAAGTTTCCCACTGAGGAAAATCCCAATGGCAAACAGTCTGGGGCACTAAAATTAGTGCACTGCTGTGATTATCTTCCTCATGAAGTCTATTAAGAGCTTCACTCAGAAACCTACTGAGTGAGTTCCCCTTATGTAAGCCTTGTCTGCTATTGAGGTCACCTACTCTGTTCATGTTTCTTTTTGTGCGACTTACCTGCTCTCCTCTAAGACCAGCCGGCCCTACATCTCCCGGCTGCCCCTGTGTAGGAGAAAAAGTGGACAATATATCATTTTAATTAAGGTACTTATCAATGCACACACATGCGAGCAAATATAGTGACAAAATCAGCAATAGGAGTATAGTCAAACAACCCAATTATCCAATCAGTTTAAATATCACTGCTTCCCCTTAGTAGCTCCAAAGTCTTTTTTTTGTTGTTGTTTTTAACTTTGTGTCCAATTTGCTTCTTATTGATCACCAGAATCACATTAATCCCTCGTAAATAGGCTTACCTTCTCTCCTTTCTGCCCAATTCCAGCTTCTCCCTTCTCGCCTTTTTGCTGTTGGGTTTGGGTCATGACACCGGGGACAGAGTTAGAAAACTCTCCGAGAGTGGGGCACGCAGAACACGGCTCTCCCTAAATCACACAGACGGAGCAGGGAAGTTCAGAGTGGGTCACAGACTGCCTTGAACGAATAATCAGAACAGACTCATTTGGTTCTTTGGCCCAGTCAAACAAGTTGCCAGTCATGGAAAAAAATAAATCACATTAATAAGGTTAAAAACATTCTGGTGCTGCAAGACTTGTGGAAACAAGTAACTGTTTAGCCTCAAACATAAAAAAGACACAGAGCTGACCTTTTCGCCTTTGGTACCATCAGATCCTGGTTCTCCCTGCCAAAACATACAAAAAGACAACAGTCAAGAAGGCATATTAGACCGAGCGCATCCTGACAAGTAGGCTTGCTTTGTCATGTCATGTCTCAGCATGGCGTTGGAAGCATTCTGGCCATTACAATTAGGCAGATATGGGAGTATATCAGTCCTGCACATACATGCATTGGGAATTGACCCACTTAGATAGCCATGTGAAGGAGTGTTGAAAGTGTGTGCGCGCTGACTTTCGTCTCTTTTGTTCCTTGCTTTGAGTTCAGTACTGCTGGTTGGCTTGCATCTGCTTTAGGAGGGAGTCTTCTACAGTGCTGATGTTAGCATATCTGAATGTGTAGGAATGCAGATGAATAGGCCACGCTTCCACAGAATATGAATGAACCATAAGCTGTAAATGCATGGGGGGGGGGGGCTCAATACCTTCCGTCCTTCCTTGCCATCTGCACCTCGAAGACCCTGTTAAATACAGAGAAAAGGGAAGAGGTGGGAAGAACAGGAATTATCTAGAAGCAAGAATGTTAGTTCAACTTTGTGAGAGTAAGGTCATATCTCCCCTCTCCCTCTCTGCTGCTCTACCTCGTTCTCCTTCTGCCCTAACCAGGTATGACAGATGGATACTGGCACTATTGGAAATCGTTGCACAGTGAATCTCATAAGGCTTGAGATTTATATTCTTTTTTCCCCCACCACAAATCATTCTCTATTTCACCTGCTGGGGTAAGTGGGAAGATGCGGAATGAACAGAAAGAGAAACACAGTGCACAGGGTGCCGAGTCCCGACTCACTAGAGAAACAGAGAGACGAGTTAAGATTACATTAAGAAAAAGCCCTTTGCCTTGGAGGATAAACTTTTGACAGCATATCACGCCTTCTCCCCTTGAGCTGCTGCAATACTGTGAGAATTACAAGGGCAAATAAAAGCCCAAGGTAGACATAAATGCCACACTTTCCCTCTGAATGATAAGAAAAATAAAATATATGCGTTATCAAAAAAAAAAAGTGTGCTCAAGGTTCAATTGTCAGCTACAACTCCATAATAAAGAAATGTAGCAAGATCGTAAAAAAAATGGTAAACTTAACATTCCGGTCAGGCGCAGATGACATTCCGGTCAAGCGCGCTACTTACAGGCGGTCCTCTCTCTCCTATCCCTGGTAATCCGGGCTCTCCTTTAGGGCCAGGTTTCCCTTGCAAAGCCACTGTGTTGCCTATGTCTGCAGGCAGCACTGGACACACTTCGCATGGGTCACCCTGAAGATTTAACGCAAGTCAGACGTACAATGTGATGATGAGAGAGGACTCAGACAAAATGCATATAGAGATTAAAGATAGTGTTTACAAGATTTACCTTCTCTCCTTTATATCCAGGTGGTCCTCTTGGACCCTTTGAAAACAGCACAATCTCATTCAAACACTGACATATCGGCTCAAAGTTCAAATCATGTCCATTGGAAGCCCATCCATACATTACAGAATACTAATCAATGTTTAAAAAAGTCTCTCACTGGTTCTCCAGGGAATCCATCTTCTCCTGAAGTTCCTTTATCGCCCTGTAAATACAACAGCTCTTTTACAGAAAGCTTTTTTTTTTTTTAGCAATAAGACATTTCTTTTTGCCTTTGCTGGTTCTTGATGTGCAACCCATCAACTAACAACTTGCAAGCAGGATTTGCATAAAGCATTTACACTGGGACAGGACCTTGAGTATCCTCAAAACCACTGCATTTACATTATTATGTTGCAAAAAACATTGCATTTTCAATTACTTTTCTGCTTACTAGCCTATTTAACGCCATGATACTTAGTCAGGTATCATGGTTTTACCTATTTATTAATTACATGTATTAACCATTTCAGTTGTTTGTCCATTAATTTAAGCAAACTTTTATATCGCTTGCTTAAAAAGTCGCCATTTCAACTATCGCATATTAACTTTGGCTAATAGTTTAACTTTTAGCTAATAGTTTCAAGTGTTCATTTATTAATTAGGTAGATATGTCACACATTTTAGTTAAACATTTATACCTTACTTTTAGCTAACTATTTGAAATATTTAGCTAGCTAACTAGTACTTATTTGTTTAGTTGTTTCAACAACTTTAAGTTACTCTCAACTTTTCAAACTCCTTACTACCAATTCCCCCCCCCCCCCCTTCTTAACAAGTATCTTCTTAACAAATACTTGCACATATCTTTTAAATGTATTCATTTATAAGTTAGTGAATGCTAATGCTAATGGTAATAGTAGCTGCAGTGGTACCTTCTGAGATACAAAGACACTCGAGTGCCATGGCCTTGAATGCTTCATATATTAAAGCAAAAGGGACATCTTATTATAACAATAATAAGTCATTTGCCAAAATGTAAGCTTACCTTTTCTCCTTTTGCACCGCTGGGTTCACCAGGAGGACCCTGGGAAGGAAAAAAAAGGAAATGAATCTTTTAAAATGCACTTCCTAAGATGCTTTTAGACTTTAATCAGGAGCAATCTGATCAAAAGAAAGCATTCTGCCACATCCTGCCATGTATTTCTGAGAGCAATGGCTAAAAAAACAAAACAAACAAAAAAAAAACACACACACACACTTTGGTCAAATAGAAGCCATTTCTAAAATGAGGATAAGGACATTAAGATAATCAGTGCAAGGACATTGTCCAGTAATTGTGTATATCATTCTTCTGCTTTCTGTGACCAGTTCTTTAATTAAAAAGCGTACTCACTGGAGGACCTGGTTTTCCGACCCCTGGTAGGCCTGGAAGTCCCGGCCTTCCTGGCTCTCCTGCCAATCCTTCCGGACCTACCATACCAGGGACACCCTAGGAAACAATTTCAAAACATATCTCTTAAATGCAAACTGGACTGCAAGAATGTGACAGGTTAATTGTAGACGTGATGCAGACAGACCTTCTGTCCCTTGGGGCCGACCACACAGACCGATCCTGCTCGACCCTGGGAAAAGGTGACAGAGAAAAAGAGAATTGCCATCATCAGTGCCAACTCTGAATAATCAAACAAATTGTGTTGAAATTTATCTGCAAAATGTCTTCATAAATTTTAAAGACACTTGTTTTCCCCCATTTGTCTGATGTTCCTTGTCTGAGAAATAGGAAAAAACGGGAGAAATGTAGAGACTGTAAGATGTATCGTCTTCAGTGGTGCATACGTAATATTTTCTCCTTGCCTGATTCAAGTCACATCAACAGCACATTCATATTCACAATGTCAGATGGATGGGAGACTTAAGAAAATCTATCCTCCACCAAATCCATCTGGCCACAACAAGCACTTAGCCCGGTGAACGTGAGTGCGCGTCTGACGCTGAAACCAGGGGAATATCTCAGAGCACACACATGTCGTAATTTGTTCCTCAAAACTTTTTATGCGTCTACAGGATCACTGCACTGAACAGGGAAGATTAAAAGGTTTAAGTCTTCCTGAATAGGCGCCCGCCTGTGTGAGAGACGAACAGCACAGTCAATGAGGCAGCATTGATTGTGCAAGCTTTGTTGCTCTAGCCTAATCTAACAGGCATTAACAGGCCGACTTAACGCAATGGGAGAGAGAGAGGAGGGGGGGATAAATATCAATGGGCGCCTGAGCTTAAATAGTAATACCGTGTGAGTTTACTGAATATCCGCTCCAGCTTGATAAAAGTGGCTGCATAAGTGGATGTGCGTGAATGAATTAGTATGTTTGTGAGTGTGCACTCATGTTTGTGCTATTGAAAATGTAGATTGAAAGCTAAACTCTAAATTTCAAGCCTGAAAGGTACTTTGGCTGATTCTAACGCTCTAATTTGAAAGCAAAAAGAAGTAAAACCAACAAATACAAAAACACCTACATCCTTTCCTGGGGTGCCTGTCAGACCCTGTGGACCCCTCTCACCCTTCTGACCTTTGTCTCCCTGGAGAATCAGAGGGGGGTGAGGAATGAAAAAGCAAGAGGTTAGACTTTAATTAGATGATCATTAAAAAGTCATATCTTTATTATTCATCACCAAAAGTTTCTTAAGCTCTTCACCTTGTACCCAGCTGCTTCGCCCCAGTTGGCAGGGGTCGCCTGTGGAGAGAGCAAATGGAGACAAGGCCCAGATCAATGACCTGGCTCTAAAGAAACTCTAAACAGCCACACACACCACTGGAGCATAGCAAAACAACACAGTGACCAGTTGGCAACCGGTAAGGGCTACCAGCAGGGCCCACATGCCCCATTTGGACACACAAACAAACAACTTGAGAAACAGGAGCACATTATAGAGCAGCAGTCCGAATGGCTCTATATGCTGCATATTAATCAGACGCAACTCATTGTTGAGAATCTAAATTTAATATAGAAACAGAGACCCGGGGGTTGGTTTCACAAAGCAAAGATGGATTTTGTGGATGGATTAGATCAAACTAATTCAAATTCTTCATCTGCTGCACAAAACACGTTAGACCTTGACTATCTTAAGCAGGAATGTGTTGTAATAAATATTGGATAAATTAAGACTTCTCAACAACAACATAAAAAAATAAAGTGCTGACTGAGTGATCACACCCAACCAAGTAACACAGATGGAACTAAGAAGAAAAAAATTGTGCTTTTTGAGAGATAATCAGTGGAAAGTGTGACATCAGATCAGAATGAAACGGTCTACTTCCTGCCTAATCTTGTGAATTCATGATGTGATTTGCAGAGAAGGCACTGGCAACATATGTGTGAATAAATGTAAAAGTAGGGTTACTGGTGTTTATGTTTCTTAAACCTAAAATACACCCGATTTTATTTTATTCTCTTCTGCCCTGTTGGGTGCTGCTGATAGTCTGAGTCTTAAGGTTTGCTAGCCTAAAGGTAGGCGGTCAAGTCAGTCTTTATATTTGTGCAACGCTCTAACTTTCTGCATTCACCTGTGGCCACGAATTACGGCTAGTGACCGAAAGAGTGAGCCCACAAATGTCAAGAGTGAGAGACAAATGTCAGAAATGAGTTTCCTACGGGGGTTCCTGGCCTCAACCTTGGAGGAGGGGTGAGGAACTCAGTCATCCCGAGGGGCTGCTCAAAATAGAGCCACTTCTCTTCTGCATTGAAAGGAACCGGTCCAGGTGGTTCGGGCATCTGGCCAGGATGCCGCCTGGATTTCAGGCATGACCACCCAGGAGGAAACCCCAGGGCAGACCTGGGACAAGATGGAGAGATTATGTCTTTCAGCTGGCTTGGTAATGCCTTTCTATACCTCTATGAGAGGTGGAGGCAGTGGCCATGGAGAAGGGAGGTCTGGGCGATTCTGATTAGAATGCTGCCCCCTTGACACGAAGCCAACTAAGCGGTAGAAAATGGATTGATGGGTCTGACCTGCTTCATACTAATCAAGGATAAAATTTAAAGCTGATCTAACTCTTTAAACTAGTCAAATCTATCCTTTGAGAAACCAAGCCCTGCATATATACTTTCATGCAAATTCGGTGAGTCACTCACCAAGTAAATAAACATACAAAGCACACCATCATTCCCACTGCATAATTAATACTGGGAAAAGGATGCTGGAAAATGAGGTTTCAAATAAAGCTCAAACTAAATAGCTAGGGGGTCAGCAGGGCAGTGGAAGGTGCTGCTGTAACCTGTAGCAGAGTATTGGCACTCACCGACTCGCCTTTCTCTCCCTTCTGCCCCTTGGGTCCTTCTGTGCACTGAGGTTAGAGACACTTGGTTGGCATGTATAATCATAGACCATATTTGGCCAAAATTTCAGGCTCACTGCACTGCATGCCAAATAACTAAAAAACCAACCCAAATAACAATGCCTTTCCACAAAGCATGGCGTGGGGTGAGTGTGACACACAATGGAAAAGTAACTTACTGGACCTGAATGGGAGCCAGAACAGTCATCACCCTGAAAATAGAGAGAGGTAGAGAAAGAACAATGATGGCAATGAACAATGATGTGGGTGATGAATAGAATCAGTGAACACCGAACAATGCGTACCACCTAGATGGTAATTGGTCAACAGCCTACATCGTATTGGACTACAGCAATATTAAAGCGCCGAAGCAGACATGTCTAGGCACAAGCGATCGCATTGCTCATACCTCTGATATTAGTCTTACTACGCCAACCCCCCCCCCCCCCAAAAAAAAAACCCACACATATATTTGTATGTCATTATTCTTTGTTGTAATCCTTCATACTCACCCGGTCCCCTTTTTCACCTTTCAACCCGGCAACCCCGCCGAAGTTTACAACCTGCAAAACACAAAAATGCTCAGTCACCCACCAGCCTGATTTTATACCACTTTAAATAGAAAGAAAGAGAAAGTAAAGATCAGAGATCCTTACATTTTCTTCCCTATTCAGGAGTAAACACCCCCCACACTACAGACACAGAGAAACAGAGATTTATTATTATATGAGTTTAACATCCACTGAAGGACCTGCTGTGTGCCTGAATAAGACATGCATGTTGCAGTTCCATTTGTCACCTGGCAGTGGCACTGTTGCACAAATACAAATCGAATTCTGCTCTACAGTACGCAGTCAAAGGGAAGGAGAGGTGGGCACACACGTGTACACATACACACACACACACACACCTCCCATGGGAGATGGAGATCAATAGGAATGTCTGATTCCCACAGCACAGGAGTGAGCAGACCAGCTGCTCATCACAGGAGGGCACACACACGCCTGCGCACGAACACTCGCGTGCACACTCACAGGCACATGCATAGGAAATAAGGATTACCATTATAAATAACTGAAGCATTTTTAGCAGAAGCGAGTAATTAAAGCCAAATCCCCAGTCCTGTGTTTCTGGGAGCCTTGCCTTCATACTAACAGAAGGTTTGCACATAGGCTGAAGCTGTGACTGTGCTGTGAAGAGGGCTGTAACAGCACAGAGACAATGTGTAATTCTCCCACTTCTCTCTTTTTTTTCCCTTTTCTTTTTTTTCCCTTTTTTTGTTTTTCCACCCTTACTCACTCACTCGCTCACTCTTAGCAGCTACAAATCTATCAATGGCTGGCTAGACCAGCTGCAGTGACGAGTCACTCTTTCCAAGCTCTCTTCTGTGACTGTGGGCTTAGTCAAGACTTCTTATACATCTACTTAAACCTTCAGCAGCCTGCTTTTTGTTGTTTGTTCTCCACATTTCTCAAAGTTGGAACGAAAAGTGTAAGAGCAAAATGTACTACTGAATATCGCTTTAATTCACATCACTTTGCTGGATTTGCTGTCAAATCCAAAACTTTGAAATCAAAGTTTTGGCATGTATACTATGCTTGGCATTGGCATTTCTATACTTTCTTTCTTAATGGCAATGGCAATTTCCCCAATTGAAGTTGCTGGGGTTTTTTTTTTAGCTTCGTTTCACAAATAAGCAGCCAAATACTGTTAAAATGTTTCTTTTGTTTGTTGAGGGAGGGGAAAAAAAGAAAATCCATGACGCATCTGCAATGTGTCTGCCTCCCTCCAACTACTTGGCATGCAGCTGTGTGCTTGTGGAATGGGTCCAATCCTGTGTCAGTCAGTCAGCTAACATGTTGGCAGAGAGGACAGCTTTTGCATTGTGGAAGTATTCACACTTTATTGTGTGCAGGTTTGATATCAAGTGTTTGCTAGGTGCTACTTCACATTTTGAAGATGCACATGCAGGCTAAGGACATCTCTGTGGATGTGGCTAGTTGAGAAAGTTCAGCTCAAAAACTGCAATGGCTAGCTTTCAGCTAAACATGCAACTTAAATGAAGATTAGCATGCCCGTTGCTTGTTATGTGGTGGAAAGCTACTGTAATCAGCTCACTATGTAATGAGAATGAGAATGTACACTAGGCTCTATACCATGTAGAAGCTAAATGTGTTAGCAGTGTGAAATATGAAATGTAAATACTAAATAGGATGCAGTGATTTGGAAAGCTCATGAAGCCTCATTTTGTCACAACAGAACAGAAAATATATCACATGTTTAAACTGAGACACTGAAATTGGCAGAGTTTATCACTATTAAAATGCGCAGAGGTTCACCAATAGCAGAAAGCTGCTTCAGCAAATTGCGGAACGATTTCAGAATAATGTTCCTCCGCATAAAATTGTATGTAATATCATCAAAAGATTCAGAGAATTTGTAGAAATCTCTGTGCACAGGGCCGAAAAACAAAATTAGATGGTCAGGATCTTTGGGTACTCAGGTGGCTCTGTATTACAAACATGCCCAATTCTGTCTGTGAACACAGTTCACTGTGCCATCCAAAAATGCAGGTTCAGGCTCTAACATATGAAGAAGAAGCCATATGTAAACATCACCCAGAAACACTGCCATCTTTTCTGGGCCACAGATCATTTGAAATGGACTAAGGCAAAGTGGGAAGCTGTTTTAAGCTGAGAAAAATCCCAATTTTAAATTGGTTTTGGAAAACATGGACATCTATGCCCATCCAGTGGGCCTCAGGACTAAAGAGGATCTGGCTTGTTATCAGCCCTCAGTTCAAAAACCTGCATCTCTGATGGTATGGAGGGCACACAGTGCAATTGGCTAAGCAGTTGGCAGCTTGCACATCTGGAAAGGCATCATTGATGCTGAAAGGAATATACAGGTTTTAGAGCAACATATGCCCCCAACCAGGAGATATCTTTTTCAGGGAATTGATCGTGGCTCAAGAGTTGGGAGTTCGCCTTGTAATCGGAAGGTTGCCGGTTCGAGCCCCGGCTTGGACAGTCTCGGTCGTTGTGTCCTTGGGCAAGACACTTCACCCGTTGCCTACTGGTGGTGGTCAGAGGGCCCGGTGGCGCCAGTGTTCGGCAGCCTCGCCTCTGTCAGTGTGCCCCAGGGTGGCTGTGGCTACAATGTAGCTTGCCATCACCAGTGTGTGAATGTGTGTGTGAATGGGTGGATGACTGGGTGTGTAAAGCTTTGGGGTCCTTAGGGACTAGTAAAGCGCTATACAAATACAGGCCATTTACCTTACATATTTCAGCAAGACTGAAAGCTGCTAAACTGCATCTCTCTTTGTAGTAAAAGAGAGACACCTCTGACCAACTGAAAAAATGTGGCAAAAATGCAAAGAAGACCCAGGACTGTTAAAGATACTTTTCGCAACATGTAATGATATGAAATAAAGGATTACTTTTAAATGGCAGGAGTCTCGTGTATCATCAAGTACTTTTCAAAGTCAAGTTTAGGAAACACTGCACAGGGCAACATTGGCATTACTTTATAGTCATGTTTCTGTTTTCTTGATGTTGGGCTCTGCCGACCCTTGGCTCAGTATTTTTTAGCTGCTAAAGATTTCTCTATTTTCACCAACTTATGGCTAACTTTGTCTTCTAGCTAAAATGCTCTGGATAACTGGATAATCATTGAAAGGAGAGAAACAACTCCCACTCACTATCCTGTTACTTGCATATAAACTTTACTGGAAGAACAATGTTTTGGCCCTTAGACCTTTGTCGGGTATCTGAGAGACTATGAAACTGCCAGATACATATGGTCAGCACTTCCTCGGGTGAGGCCAGAAAGTTGAATTTCCAGTAGAGTTAAGTATTACAAGTAAAAGTACATTACACAGGCATTTTGTCTTCTCTTCCCTATGAATATTTCCTCCTACACTTCTGTTTTGAAGAAACTGACTGTATGAGCCTTTCCGTCAAAATATTTCGATTAATATCTTAGTCAAAAGTTTCGATATCCCACACAAAGCACACTCTCTTTTTGACATCGCCATCCCAAAACAAAGGCGCTCACTACTCATTACGCTAACCAGCACAGATCATAATCTATGAGCTTAAACATCTGAGAACACAGGCACCAACATTCTGTCAGGGAGCCTTCTGGTACCACTTTTTGGCAATCCTTCTCTCCATCTGCCAGGTCTCAAGCCAGCGGACACTAATGCAAATCTACAAGTGTAAATAAAAATTCATAATCTCCTCTAATGCAATTCACTGAATTATTGTAGTGCATTAAAACTTTACCTGACAAATCTTAAAACAGGAACAAGAAGGTTTTATTCATAGTGCAGGGATTTCAAACTAATTTCATATCGCGGGCCACATACAGCCCATTTTTATCTTATATGGACCAGATCAGTGAAACCTCCCCTTTCTGTCAATGTACAGAAATGTAAGTATACCTTAAATCAATGAAAAATCCTAATATAAGAAAAAGAAGAGCAATTTCAACAGTATGTCAGAGTTTTTCTACACGATAAAGAAATGCTGCTGTAGAAAATAAAAGAAATCTTTCAGCATGACTAATTGGGCTTAAATTATAAAACATAAATGTGTAAAATTATAGAAATCTATAGTTTAATTACTGTGGTGTAACATGAATGGCTATGGGGGAGGCCTTTGTCTGTAGGAAAACCTGTAAAACATGTTAAAAGTTATGTTCTCCTTCACATTTTCCAAAACCATCCAGTGGGCCAGATTGGAGTCTTCACCAGGCCAGTTCTGGCCCCTGAGCCTTATGTTTGACACCCCCTATCATAAAGGAACCTTTCATGAAAACCTGCAGCTTGGTGATGCTGAGCATTTTGACTGACATGCCCAAGAAAGCACTCGTATAAGAGGAACAAACTATAAAAGAATAGATGAAAAAGAATGACATCAAGATTGCGACGAAAACGAGTTTCTAACTGAGCTTTGGGATTGTGATGCACAAGTCAAATCAACCCTTTATTCACATCATTTATGACAATAATCATACTAATTCATACGCCTGTTTGGTGCATTTGTTGGCATCAGCGATGCATAATATCGCCTCGTATTATCAATAGATTCCTATGGGTCGCACAACCATTTTTTACTTTTGAATAAAACAGCTGCCTGTATAATTTGACCAAATTACATTGGTAGCACAAACGAAAAACTCACTTTTGTTTCCTTGAAAGTGTGTGTGTGTGTGTGTGTGCCCCCAGCGGCAGGGCAAGCTGCATGTTCCAACCCAGGTAATAACCTACATTGAGGAAGTCAGCGGAGGCAGCAGCCCGCATTAGTAAGCACACACCGGAGCAACATAATGAAGCGTCTGGAGTTTTGTATTCTATTTGTGAACAGAACATGCCTATTGTAGGTGAATGACAAAATTAATAGGCAGAAGCAACTCCCAACTGAGACCCAGCGAATAATGAGGTGTAAATCAGTCTTCAGTCAGTCAGCAAGCTGTGAGAATGTGTGGAGGCAGGAGGAAACAGTCCCATGCACAACACACATATACGCAGCCTGCACACACGTATACACAGACACACACACATGGCCTGCATATTGTTTTCGGGTTTCTGTTTCAACAGCATATAAATGCCGAAAGAGTTGTTATCCATGCATATGGTTGATATTTCCGGTTCAGATTGCAGAATGCACTGGGGTCAAAGGAAGGGTACATCCTGGGCTGCCAATAAGTTCTTAGCGATTCCTCCCTAAACCTGATTTTTTTTTCTTTTAATGAATTCCTAAAGAACGCCAGAATACAAATGCAGAACATGTCAGCTTCACTTTTTGAACCCAGAGCTCTCTTCCGTTGAGGCGACCATCTTATGCAACAAGTGCGCAGTGTGGTTAGAAATTCAGTACCGTAAAACCGTAAAACCACATGTGCTTTGTGTGTATGCGAGGCTTACTTTTTCTGCAAGATCCTTGGATGCAAAAATCTCCTGTTGGCAGAAAAGAAAGCAAAGAAAGAAAACGTCAGGCACTTTTGTTTTCTTCAATTCATATTTGAGCATGACCATGACCACCATGATTTTCACCTTAATGACTTGATTAGCTAATATTTGGCCATATTGACTCAAACAGATTAGCATTTTGGTGCTGGTGTGATAACACTCTTACCAGAGTCTGATTTCCTTCTCAAATTTGTTTAATCTACAAATATTATTATGGTATATTTGTAGATTAAACATGGAACCATTTAATCAACCATGGAAAGCACAGGAATTCCTTTTAATTCCTGTGCTTTGTTCCTATAAGTAACCAAATGCCCTCAAAAATCACAGGGCTCTACATCACATGACATTTTTTCTTTTTAGGGGTGGCACAGAGAAGCTTCTGTTTTCCTATTGCTTGTCCGGCGCATCCCCTTAAATTTTTGTTACCATTACAATTCGTTGCATCAGAAGAAGAACAAAGGAAGATGAAATAAGGGCCATCTTGGTTGCACACATGGGTCATTATCCTTTATTCTTTATTTTTGGTTTTCATGAAAAAGAGATGAAAGAAGATGAGTAAAGTGAGAGAGAAGGCAAATGCTATAACTCTGGAGCCCTGGGGTAAGTAAAGAGATGGACCCTGCTGTGCACAGTATAAAAAAATAGTCAGACAAAATAAATAAATAAGTAAAAACAGCCAACAACAAGAGGGATAGAGGAAGCACAGAACGCTGAGCGGAAACAACCTGTTCCAAGATGGAAAGTTGGGAGGTGAACAATAAGAAAGCTTGTCAGTAAAGGGAAGAGGGGAGAAGTCGTTTTTACAGCTGGTGTTAGACCTCATCATAAAAAGTCCAAGACATATACGTTGGGGCCCTGGAAACGAAACACAAAGGACTATTGAGTCTATTGAGGACTAGACGACCTTTCTGGGTTGAAAGCAAGAAAAAGAGGTTTCCAGTGGTCAGAGATAAGAAACACTGAGGGTGAGATTTGTTATACTTCAGAAAGGCAGTACCTGCTGTGACCGCATGCCTGTGTGGGTTCACTCCAGGTACTCTGGCTTCCTTTCACAGTCCAAAGATATGCATTATACTGGAGGTTAAGTGGTGATTTTACATTTGGCGTAGGTGTGAATGTGAGTGTGAATGGTCGCTCTTTCTTAGCCCCGACAGACTGGCAGCCTGTCTAGCATATCACCAGGATAAGGGGAGGTTATGCAACTGAGATTTCAGGATATGATAAAGGACATAATCAGGATATAATAAAGAAAAAAATGAAGTGGTCATTACAAGATCTGAAAGATGGGTAAATACAAAACCAAATGACATATTACACTATGTCATTATTATTTTATGAAAATAAACAATAATCTACAATAATGTTATAGAAGCAACCATTGCTGGGCACCAGTCTTTAAAGGGTTATAAGCAAACTTCCAAACAATTTGACATCCATGATTCTAAAGTGAGAGAGCATTCCCAAGTGAAAAAAATTCCCATCTTCCAAGGAGTGATCATCACACTAACTTCACCCCAAAGTCAGGCATTGCTCAACGAAGCTCCAAAATCCAAAGAGCTACAGTCCACAGGCCTCAGTTAGCATGCGTAATGTTAAAGTTCGAAAAAGACTTAACAAGTATGGCTTGTTTGGAAGGGTTGCAAGGAGAAAGCATCTCTCTTACAGGAGCGTATCAACATGGCTTAGGTTGCAAAGTTGCATCTAAAACAACCACAAGACTTTTGGAATAATGTCCTTTGGATAGATGAGAACAAAGTGGACATGTTTGGCCATAATGCAAAGTACTTTGTTTGGTGAAAGTCAAACGTCAGTACTAACACCTCTTACCAACTGTCAAGCATGGTGATGGAGGCGTGACGACTTGGGCTCTAGACACCTTACAGTCAGTGAGTCAGCTAAAGCTTTGCTGAAATTAGAAACTAGACAATGATCCCAAGCACAGCAGCTAATCTACAACAGAATGGCTAAAAAAGAAAAGAATCAAGGTGTTGCAATGGTCCAGTCAAAGTCTAGACTTCAACCTGATTGAAATGCTGTGGTGAGATGTTAAGAGAGCTGTACATAAAAAAATGCCTACAAATGTTGATGAACGGAATCAAGATTGTAAAGAAGAGTGGGCCTAAATTCCACAGCATTGTGTTAAGTTATACAAAAAGCTGATTAGTTCAATATACTGCTAAATGTGGTTCTAGAAGGTACAGAATCAGGGGTGTACTTAGTTTTTCATGCACTGCGTCTGCATTTTGGCTTAGTTTTTGTTAAATAAACAATGACGTGCAATACTGTTGTTGTTTATTTCACGCTGTATTTAACTAATCTTAAGAGCTATATTATTTTTGAATACACCTTGATATATAAAAGAAATGAAGGCAACTGTCTTTTTATCCTGACCGCATAACATAATGAAAGAGGCATTCCAGTATATAGATTTGGACAGTTCTTGGATGAGTTTTGTGTTGAATATTTCTTTCCACATGCATGAAGAGTTGGAACAAGCTGAGCTAAAGCAAGTGTATGCATAAATCAGATGTGAGGTAGGGAAGGAACAGAATTTTTTGCAATTTTCTTTAAGTTTTGCTTAAAAAACAAACAAACATAATAAAAAATGCTCACTTTGATGATCTAAGCTGAGTTTCTTTCAATAGCTTTATATTCATATTATGCCTCTGTTACCTGAAATCTTTGTCCAGTCTTTGTCCTTAAAAAGCACATAAACACAACAAAAAATAGCCCAAAAGCTACACAGAAGGCAATTCGGCCATCAACGTTTCTTGTCACAAAAGGCTGAGCCATGCTAAGTGCTAAGTGACATAACTTTGCAGGTCCCTCTAGAGCCACGGTGTACAACTTTTACTCCAGCCACTCTAAAACAACTTTCATGTTTAGAAGTAGTAGAAGGCTATTTGTAGATGAAAAAGAAAGGAATCCACGTCTATAGAAGTTGTTTTTCGAGTCGCTTCACATATGCCAAGGTTAACTTGCTGTCTCTCTGTTAATCCAAGGTTAATGGTTGCTCTGGTATGCATCAATAACATCTGGCTCACACACTGGAATCTTGGATTTCACAGTTTATTTAGTGTGTACAAAAGTAACACACAGATGAAATTAGAATTACCAGTCTTTGAGCGCTATGCTACTATATTTAAAAAACAAAAAGAGAGAGAGAGAACAGGTACAGAAGAGATAAAAACATTAATCATAATAAGACTAAATGTCTTGTTACCTAAAAGCAGTCAGTCTACGAGAACTTATAATAGCAGAAAAGGCGAGAAAGAGTGAAAGGTGAGGAAACCATCTATGGGACTGATTACTGTCTTAGAATCTGCCAGAGTTTTAAGGTAGCACCCCACAGGACAAACACCAGGCCCTAATGAATAGATAATTGGATACAGATCCCATTAATATGAATAATAAAACAGGCAGCTGTGAAAACAAAAATAAATTGTCTGTATGTTACTGAAAGAACTTCCACATATCAAGCGATATTAAAGCAAGAACAAAAAATAATTTTTGAAAAGTATTGTGACAATTTGTGGAAAAAATGGCTCCCATGTGTTGCATAAGGCTCTATTTGTCATGCGTTGGACACTGCTCACAGACACTTTGAACAATTGCTACCAGCAGACTTTACTGAACAGAAGTCATAGAAAATGACAAAATGATAAAGACTACTGCAGAGCAGAAAACATGTTGTCCATGGTGGAGCTTCAACGGAGAACAACAAAGCCATTTGGTACAAGTCCTGCTGGCCGGCGTTTGCTTGCCAGCAGGAGCATCTCAGACAGCTCAAACTGCCTGAAGAACAAAGCTGTGGCCAAGTGTATGTCTGTGTTTGTCTGTGTTATTTCTATGCCTGATGGGAGGCGGGGGGGGGGGGGGGGGGGGGGGGGGGGTGAGATAATTCACGATCCGAGAGACAAGGGTTTGGGTTTTTTTCCCCCCTTCATTTTGTTCCTAGAGTAAAGTGTTTGTCATTGGTATTAGAATCACTTGGGCATAAGAAGCGAATCTGCCGTGTACGGTAATTGGTGCATGTGTGTCTCCTTGTAGTTTCCACATGACATTGATTCATTATCCTAATGTCCACCTGGAGGGCAAAATGAGGCTTTCCTCCATTTACTCTGCCATAGTTCTTCAGTAGCCAAATCACATACATGTTTTCTTTGGTGGGTCATTTAAACTGACGCTCGACAAATAACTTACATAGGTAGGAGAATAAGAGGAGGGATATTCCTTTTCCACGTGATAAGTTCAAGTGGACTTCCAGCAGGAACATCTTGTTGACTCTGTTTTTTTCTTGGCTTTTTCTTCTTCTGAGAGGTGATTACAATATTTTCTGGACAGTAAAACGATATTAAATCAATGCTGACTGTTCATCTAAATCATCATTATGGTTGGGTTAAAGTTAAATAAATCTTGAATTAATGTTAGAAAATATAGTATAGAGTAGTAAGTGTAGAGTAGGTGGCAACAACAAGGTTGAAAAGTCATAAAGTTACAGTTGATCTAAAAAAATTACAGCTATTATCGTTTGGACTATTCCATTTCACCCCTCTCCCAATGGTGCATCCCATTTGTCCACTATTGAAAAGTCATTGATTTATAGTTGACTGGTAAATAGTATTTAAAAAACCATGGGAAAGAACATTTCTGCATGTCCTCTATAACAGTGGTCCCCAACCTTTTTTGCGCCACGGACCGGTTTATGCCCGACAATATTTTCACGGACCGGCCTTTAAGGTGTCGCGGATAAATACAACAAAATAAAACTAGTACCGGTACCGAAAAAAAGAAGATTTATTCATAACACACGTGAAAAGACCCAGGAAAACCGAGTTAACGATAAAAACGATAACAAAATAACGCTGAAAACCGATAAAAACCCTGAAAACCATACATTTCACACCTGAGCCTCAACTCTCGCGGCCCGGCACCAAACGACTCACGGACCGGTACCGGTCCGAGGCCCGGGGGTTGGGGACCGCTGCTCTATAAATACATCAGATAAGGACTCACTTACATTTTAATGCTTGAATTGTGCAATTGTGTAGTTTTTAACCAATTTAAATGTAACACTGTATGCAGTGACATACGGAGCCCCGCAAGGGACATGGGAGAAAAAATAAATTAAGACAAACTTTTGCGAGATCTCGCAAAAGTAACTCGGGATCTCGCAAAAGTAACTCGGGATCTCGCAAAAGTTTTGCGAGATCTCGTAAAATAGACTGCATACTTCGCAGGTCGCATTTGAAGGCCGAGTCGTTGTATCCTTTGTAACCCAACCTATCCCAGGATTCATAGCGCGGCCCAGCCAATTCGTCTTCAATAATGGCGGCAGCTACTTAGTTCTCTTTCTGGACCACAAAATAAACTTTTAAGATATTTTGAGGCGTGTATGTAGCTGTGTAAACGTCAAATATCTGCTCGGTTTACCATCGCACTCCCGGCACATCGTGCCTCGACCTCCCGGTCGGCTTCGAGCTGGCGGTCTCCAAAGAATGCGGCCAAAACATTTGCGAGATCTCGCAAAACTTCAGCTTTATTTTTTTTTCTCCAATGTCCCCTGTGGGGCTCCGTAGTGACACATACTGTAGACGTGTGAGTTTGACAGTGGTGATTATTAGACTCTTCTAAAGTGTCACTAACTGACGTTTTCTTGCCAATATAACTTTGATGTCACGATTATGTACACCAGGTCTCAAGAGAGAGAGCAAGAGGAAGACAGACTCACATTAACATACATTAAGTAAAAGTATGCTCCTTTCATACTTTTTTCATATGTTTTATTCACTTTATGGTTTTGTGATGTCTTTTGTGGTGATTACAAATGGAGGCAGTGACAGTCTGAGAATTCTCCTTGACAGACAGTGTAGGAGTGAATTCACTAAAACCTATTTTAAACTAATGTTGACTTAATAAATTAAATACATTTGTACAAGTAGTACAACATTTTGAAGTATTATCAGTAACTTGCTATGCTTACATCAGTTGAAATACCACTGAAGTCCTGTTGGTCTTTAGTAGTGGTGTCCACATGGTTTATAATTGCCAAGTGTATGCTGCTGTTCTGTGATTATTGTGTAATTATTATTATTATTTTTTATCTCCAAGCAGCTAGAAATTTCTCGCTTTGTGTTTGTGCATCGGTAGTCTTACCTGGTTAAATGTGTTGTCCAACAGGTCGTTTTCAGCAGCACGGCGGCTCTTGGGAGCATCAGGAGGGCACTGCAAGAGAGCAAAGACAAGATTTAGATCACTAAGGTCAAATTTCTGCTTTGGGTAGGATGTAAAATCTGGTTAAAATCATGTTTTACCAACTTTAAGAGATGTTTGGGATAAGTCCCTTCTGATTAGAAGAGCTCACATTCAAATAACATAATAGTGACTGACTTTGTGTGTAGAAACAAAATCTGCTCTTATTTAGTTGCGTTTCAAAACGCTGGAACTTTCATGGGTGTGCGTATACAAATATGTATGTGCTCCTCCACTTCTCATTTCAAATTTAAACGCCGCTTGGAGGAGGCCCTGCAGCACACACGCCTTGAGCAAAGGAGAAGAGGTTTTCGTCTTCAAACCCTCTAATCAATTTTACAGGATCCAATCCCTCCTCCAGAGGCCTCTGCATTTTCAAACTTCTGAAGGAGCTTCTCACCCTGTTTGTATCCCTCCCATGAATTCATCTGGTAATGAAAAAGGCACATATGCATGCACGAAACGACACGTAAGCACAGACAACCCTGGAGAATTGCTACAAAAAGTTGGGTGAATTCATGAAATACCTTCAGCTTAAAAATAAACTCTGAACTGGCTGTTTGCAATTCTTCCCATGAACAACTGCTTGCTCAACACACTTGTATGGGGTTTTCAGTCCAATGAATCTGTTTTCTATTTGATAAGGTGCTTGTCTGACGTTTGCAAACAATAACCGCTCAAAAACACAGAAGAAAAGAGGTAGACAGGCAAGAGAAAGACAAAGAAGTATAAAAACAATGAAACAGAATAGAAAATGGCTTCTGGAAGGTGCGACAACGTGAATGTTCGAAAACGGCTTTTAGTCACGCCTTAAGCTAATAATATTGGCAAATCACGTTTTATGTGCAAATAACCAAATTAAATTCTTGTCGATTAACATATTATAGATTCAAACAAAGTTTCTGGAGCAGAATTAAGACAATAATCTTAGTCAAACAGCTGACGGAGTCCTATAAAAATATGGGCTTCCTGCTAACCATGATCTGCAGCCAAGTTTTTTTCTTCCTTTCTGACCACCAAAAATAAGTGGAGGGGGAAAACAGAATAAAGCATTATAAAGACAAAGCATTGCTGATTAACAAAAAAACCCATAAAAGCCTTGAGAGAAATTGCAGAGACTTTTTTTATGGTATTTAATTTGGATAATGCAGACTCAGCTTTTCTTGCAGCTGTTTAACAGTAAAAGCCATCCAACAGATTACTTTTACTGTCATGGAGCTGCGACAAGTGCTGAGTTACAGTCACTGGGGCTCAGTTCAGCTCAGCTTTAGTTCAACAAAAGTAAGAGTCTGCCCCAAATTTACATTCAGTCAGGTTTACAAAACAACACTATTTTACTTTATTTGAATTTTTAATGAACTTCGGGTTTAAACAAGCCAAAGATCTTCAAACAGAAATAACAGCACTATACTGCTAACACAACTCAAAGCTAGCCAAGAAGCCAGAATTCTGTTGAAGCTGAGTGTATGCTAACACCAGCCCAGCAGCCAGATCCTCATCTTCAACAGGTAACAAAAGCAGTGATGAACAGTCAGGCTTGCAGCCTCCATTTCTGTGGTGATTGCTTTAAAGTTTTTGTGCCCCAACACTGGTCTAATTTGATAGTGTTTGGAGATGTCAGTAAGTAGATTTCTTTTGTGTTCCAACAGAGTTAGGCTAGCTCTTTTTTATGCTAAAGTAGGGCATGCTGTAAAGTGCACGTAGACGCAGAAAGAAAGCAAAGATTTTCCCAAAAAGCTAAAGTTTTCATTTAAACTCTTTGCTATTAGCCTCTGCTCCAGACAAAGTTATAGTTGCTGGTAAAGACAGTAAGGGTTTCCACTCTCACCCGTGCCCCAGGTATTTCACAGCAGGCCTCGTGCATGGCAAGCGAGGGGTCACAATACAGCATTGCCTGCTGAATATCCATCTGCAAAAAACAGACAGACAGAGAGAGGATAGTAAATACAGTGCTGGATATGGCGGTGTCTAAGGGTACTTTGCTTTGTTTATTTTATTAAGAACATCAAGTGTAAATGAGGCAGTAAACATGGCTGAGAGTCAATTAATTTCTCATTAATGTAAAGCAATGGGAAATCACTTCATCAGATGCTTCCTGTGAATGTCTGCGGTTGCGTGAGAGTGTGCGTGTGTTCCCCCCTGAACTGACGAAAGTGGTCTAGCTGTTTCCCCAGCTGATCATTAAATTAATTGTCTGGATTACTGGATCTATTTAGCACTAATAGTCTCAATTCACTACATATATTCGCTTAGGTAGGCTTATGTTTTTAAATCAGGACTCATTGAGATTGTCTTAAAGGAATGAAAACCTTATGGGTGTAGAACAGACGCATATACACATAAATATAAGCTTAAATATCTATGATTTCAGTTGAAAGGCATTTATGGGAGGATGGTAGGGAATGTCTTTTTTCCTGGATAAATGCTTCGATAAAGTGGTGAAATTCTAAATGTCAGGGGTCTACTGTGTTATATTACTCAACTGTGCTCTAGGATGCCCTCATCTGTGGCACTAACCTCAACCTAGCTCATTCATAACGCCTCTGAAACAGTTTGTTCCTCATACAGAGAGAGACTAAAGGTCACCATATGCTCAAATAGTAACTTGAGATGACATTTACGTTGCAAACCTTAATCTTAATCAAAAGCTCTTCAACAGTCAAGACTGTGAAGTCAAGCGTGTGATATTTCTTTGCCTAATGTCCCTCTATTTTCCCATTAGACCATTTTTAAAAGCATGGAATGGCCAAGCACTAGCTAAAAAAAGTCTACCCTTGGCAAACCTTGGGCTTTGCTTGCATTTGTATTGAATATTTTAGGGGAGTAAAAAAACAACTAAATTTAACTTGTGATCGATACCTTTTATAAACAACAAGACTTTATTTTTTGGGTGGAAAAAATGTTCCAATCTTGCTTAATTCACAACACTGAAACACGCTCAGGAGGCTCAAAAGGACAACTGCAAACTCTGGTAACTGGTGTGTTTTAATCTGGCTTCGAGTTCTGTCGACCACTTTATTTTAATCAATGTGCTGGCGGCAGATTGCACCGCTCTCGATTTGTTTTGCACCCAGCTTTGTGAAAGAAGCCTCACTGTTGAAATTGGGAGCACCTAAGTCACGCCACAGAAGAAAAAAAACAGATCACGTCGCTCCATTTTCTGCATATTTATGCACTGAGTTTGAGGACTGATTTTAAAATATGGCTAAGGCTTTCCACAGTCAGGCTCTCGGTTACGTTGCTGATATTTTAATCCCTATAGAGTCCTCTGGCAGAAGTCTCCTGGTTTTTTCCAGCCACTCACTTTGTTACTCGGGGTGAATGAGATCTTGCTGTTCTTGTGTCAGCATTGGAGCTTTCTGCATCCCAAGTAAATCAATAGCAGCTTTTAGGGTTCCGCTCTGTAAAACCAAGAGAGCACTGAATGTTTAACCCAAATGTGGCCCTATTTTATGGGTCTTATTTGATCTTAACTTATAACGCTGACTCAGATTGTCTAACTCTGCCAAAGGTCCGCCTGATATGGGCCAGATGTTAGATATGTTTCAACCATTTGGGACACATCTGGCCCACACACCATTTGCTAATGCCAGATTAGGTCCAAATGTATCTACTATCTAGGAAGTGTCTTTACTGAGGTTTTCCTATTAACTATACATGTAAGTTTTTATATCCTGTGTGTTTATGATTTTCTGTATTTTTTTTTAAATGTCTTTATTGTTTACTCTGTTGTTTATTGTTGACACTATAAAAATAAAATTATTATATTTTTTATTAATCTCATACTTGCACAGCCCCAGCATCTGACGCCCGAATACCCAGCAGAGTGTGTCCATCAGAGGGAAGGGCTCCTCTGGGCTCCAGGGGTTTGGTCTCAATTGAGCTGCAATCCACATGGAGGGAAGCAGCTCCGTGTTGGACACTGAGGGCCAACTTGTGCCAGTGCAGATCCATCAAGGCTTCCACTCCCTCTCCAGTGAAAACACAACCCACCAGGTCCGCTGAAGGGTTTGCCCCTTTGGCTCGAAAGGACAGGGTGCGATCTGGGCCGCTGACGTCTACGGAGAGCTGGGTTTTAGTTGGAGGCAAAGAACAGGATAAATGAGGTGGCATTGTACCAGTTAAACTCAAAATAATGCAAATAGGTAAAACAAAAAGTAATATATCTCAAAGTGTTTGACTGGCAGTGGCTTCAACAAACTTTAATACAGTACGTACACGTGATTACCACCTAACAAACCTGTACAATTGACTAGCAAAGATACGGTAAAGGGGAAAGACATATTAATTACACACACAAGCAGTACAGCCAATCAATCACTGCTAATGAGGCGACTTGGCCTCCATCCATCATACACGCCAAGTATTTAAATCTGGCCTCCAACTCTTAGTGATTATCGGGACTCCGAGGGACTCCAGTGCTTCATCATGGAACACAAGTGAATAACAATGAAGGTGAATGAAAGAGGAGAGTCGGAGATGATCGAAAGAAGACTGACAAAGAGACAGGGAGCAAAAGAAAGGGTATCGGATGAAAAATACGAGGGGACAAAAGGCGTATGGAATGAAAGGGGGGAGAAAATTGAAAAGATGTCACAAGAGAAAAGAAATCGAAAGGGAAAGTGGATGACTATGCAAGAGAGAGATGAGCGGCGGAGAGAATGAAAAGACAAAAAAGTGAGAGGGATAAAAAGGTGAAAGATCAAGGGAGAAGCAAGTAATGAGAGAACAGAAGGAAAGAGAGTAGTGAGGGGGAGGGGGAGAAAGTGTAAAACTGAGGAAATGATGAGGGAGCCGCACCTGTGGATATCCCTGCGCATCCGATATCTGAAAGAGGTAGATGGTGTCTCTCAAGGCAGCCTTCTTTAACGCCAGGGTGAAGACCAGAGTGAACTCCTCTGGCAGGCCATGGGGGAACACCTGGCTGGAGCACAGAAGTTCAGAGGGGTCAGATCCAAGATACTCCTCTATTCACAGGAGCTGCAAACTGTGAAGCTGCACAAAGAGAATGATTAAAGAGGGACTTCTCCAGTTTTATACTAAAAGCTCATGGAGAGTGCTAGCCTCTCATACTTTAGAGAACTCACTGAGAACAAGCAACAAAAGTATTTTTTAAAAATAAGAAAATAGCTAAACTACAAAGAGCTTGTGCTACAAACTAAAAACATAAAGTTTAAAGTTATAATGTGTTTTTGATGCTTTTTGGGGCATTACTCTCTTTATCGAAGGAGAAATGAAAAAGGCAGAAAACACAGGAAAAGAAAAACTGGAATATTCACGGTTTAGGAGTCTATGAAGAATGAATAGAAAACTAAAACTACAGTCATAAGTTCTCCCAGTGATTGCTAACAAAAGGTGTTATGAAGTCATTCCATTGTTTAGGGAAATAGATTTATATCCAGTACTTTTGGTGCTCATTAGGCAATAAAGGTTTGGATGTCTCAACTTCCTTTATATCAGATTTTGAGACACAAACAGTTCTTATCATTTGTATGCTGATGATTTTCTGCTTTATATCACTTTTAAGCCTCAATGTGTTTTAAAGCTTTAATTGCACAGAATTGTTTGAACTGCATAAAAGCCTGGATGTTAAGTAATTTTCTCCAGCTGACTGAGAATAAAGCAGAGATCCTTGTGTGCATCTCTGCCAGCCTAGTCCCCCAGGTCCTTAGAAATCTGGGTTCCCTCTCCTGTTTATATTATCTATTAGAGACCTGGGAATGACTGTTGATGAGAACCAGATGTTAAGGTTGGATTTGAATGTTAAGGCTCTAGTTTGTTCTTGTTTTCATCATCGGAGAACTATAATACATTTTCATCCTACTGCAATTGCTCTGCATCATATTTAGAAATTAATTCAAAGTTCTGCTGTTCACCTTTTGGGTTCTGCATAAAGTACCCGCCTATATTGGCAAACTTTTAATGCCATATGTCACCAGCAGGACTCTCAGGTCCTCTGATCAGGGCTAATCATCCATCCTGAAATGTAGATTAAAAACTAAAGGTGATGGAGACATTGCAGTAGTGGCCCCCACTCTCTAGAATTCTCTCCCATCCAGTTTATTTTCTATGAGCTTATCTGTGTATGCATTCAAAGGCAGCTGAAGACTCATCTTTTTAAATTGGCATTTGGGTAGCATCCACACATTTTCTACCATTTATCCGGGTTCCGGTCATACAGGCAGCAGCCTAAGCAGAGAAGCCCAGACTTCCCACATCCCAAATCTTCTAGCTCACCCGAGTGGTTCCCAACCCAGCCGAGAATCATAATCTCTCCAGCATCCTGCATCTGCCTCAGAATAGGACAGAAGTCTCGCCTCACTTAGTAGTCGTCCAGAAGGCATTCCAGTCAGTCACCTGCAAGGTGCTTTGTATTGTAAGGTAAAGACCATACAATAATAGAAAGGAAACCCCAACAATCAGATGACCCCTATGAGCAAGTACTTGGCAACAGTGGGAAGAAAAAACTCTATATTAACAGGAAGAAAACTCCGGCACAACCAGACTTAGCGAGGGGCAGCCATCTACCAGTTGGGGGTGATTGTTCATGAAAACTACTTGAGTCACTTAAACCTGCAGCAGTCAAACAAATAAGCTAATAATGGCTTCATGTGTGATGCAAAACCTGCCTTCTCAGGGGAAAACCTGCTGCTTAACCTTTTCAAGCCAACACATCTTATGTACTATGTGGCCTCTAAGTGACCTGAAAATCCAACACGTGACATGATGCGTCACATAGAGCCTTTTAAAGTCTCTATGTGACAGCCCCAAAAAGAGATAGTGGTCTAATAAGTCTTAGCAGATCTCTGTAAATATATTCTGTATATGAATATGTATGACCAATAACCTAAACTCATTGGCCAGTCCAGTAAGGAATTAGCTTGGAGAGCAGAAAAGGGAATGTAGTTACTGTACTGCAGCACCACTAAATAATTTGCATGTATAGAAATATTTATAGGTGTGTATACTAAGTGTATTTATTGGTTACGAATATATGTACCAACCTACTGATGGTTATTGTGTGTTATTTGCAAAACACGTCTTCACATGAAGACAGTCAGTAACCAGAGAGTTGCCGTCTCATTTAATTGGGCTTTTACTCATAGGGACAAATCTTTGGGCTCATATATCTTTCCTTCACGTCCTCATGAGCACAGAGTAACAAAGTAATCCTGTGTGTGTTTGTGTATTTACACACTTCTGTGTGAGTCCTGTTCTTTTCCATGCATGTTTCCATTACGTTTCTATTTTGACTGCAGTACAATGCAAAGCCCGTGTGTTACCCTTTGGCATTAATTTTCATAGCAGATAGGGTCCGGCAAGCCTCATCTCTCAGTTGCTGGTCAAGGGCACCTAAGCACATAAATATAATACACATACGCACACACACGCATTCACTACTTGGAAGTGTGCAGATGTATTGAGAGATGAAGGAGCAGCTGGTTTCCCCTTCCTAGAAGTGGGGTGACAGTGATTTATAACTGAGGAAAGATCCAAGGGAAAACAGCCAACTACAGGATGTCAAAACAAAGCGAAGATGAGTGGAAGAAAAGGGTGATAAAGAAAAACACATGAAAGAAAGCAAGTGAAAGATGAGAGAGTAAAAAACTTACAGCAAATTTCTTGGTACGATATGAAAATGCATGAGAATTTGCCTTTAACTAATCCGCACATAGGTAGAGATAATATATAGGAAACTCTGGGGTTCACACAGCTTGTGGAAATGAAATGGAAAAAGCACACGCAAGAAAAAGAAACAGACAGGGAAATGGAGAGGAGAGACAGAAAATCCAATGTTGAGAACACAGTTGTTTTGCTGTCGATTAGTGACATGAGCTGCAGGGCACAAAAGCACTCATAGTACTGAAACTATTGACTTTTAAGTTGGAAGTACTGCAACTTGGCCTATTATGTTCAGGGTCAGACATATACACACAAACATGCAACGGGGAGATAAATCACTCACTGCGGGGCCCAGCAGATTCAGATCTAGACTCTTCTAACTCTGAGAGAAAGTTACTTGTTAAAAAAACAGAAAAGAGAGAGAGAGAAAGAGGAAGGCGGCAGAAGAAAGTCTCTGTGAGCCAGAGAGGCACAGGGGAAGATGGGAAGAGGAAATCTAATGTTGAAATAGCAGATCTCTAGTTTAAGATGAGAATATCACCTGGAGAGGAATACAGACACCCTTATATTGGGTTCTAACTGTGCTGGAATCAATTGCTTTCAGTGGAGAGGACTTCTATCCCTGATGGTTTTATACACAACTAAACGTAAGGAATTTTAAACAGCTAGAACCTGACGGATACACAAAAAAAAGGGAAAAAAGCACAATTTCAAGCTATAGCGGACATGTACTTTTTCCTTTAATGCTAACATTAGCATGCTCGAATTTCCACAATGACAATGCTTGCATGCTGATTTTACAGCTGAAGCTGATTGGAAAATAAATAAAAGCTATCACAATCCTTCTTGAGAGGACAGTCAATGTATGATTTAAATTTCATCAATTTCATCTATCCATGAGTGGAGAGTTTTCTTTCAGAACCACAAATGTCAGTGTCTTGTGCTAGCTGAAACGCCAGGGGATTACCAACATCTTTAGGATTGATCCTCTGGGCACCTTGGCTGCCTCTACAAATTTGTATCAGATGATATGTCAGTCAATTTGACAGCTGCCAGACATTTCACTAAAAGCAAGATACGTCTTCCTGCTGGTAGAGCTAGAGGGTAAACCAAGGTGATCAGTGGAGCAATTACAATATATTCTCTGGAGACCACAAATGTCAGTGCAAAAGTTTACAGCAATCCATCCTGTAGTTTCTGAGATGTTTTGGTTCAGACCTAAGCAGTGGAACAACCAATCAACAAACTGAATAACTGACCGATACTGACATCCCCAGAGGCAGGTGGATAGCACTGCTAATAAATTATGTTCCAGAGCCCCGCCCCCATCTAGAAAAATGACATTTAAGCTGCTGCAGAAAGTTTGATTTAGAGAAGAGAAAAAAGATAAAATCCTACACAGTAAGAATGTTACAGACAACAATAGCTTATATATATGTCTCTCCTTACTGAGTTATCCCGAATCTGCCTTTTTTCTTCAAAAATACAGCTGCTACTTATCTTTGCTCTTTTGCACTTTCATGAGCCCCCACCACTTCAATCTCTTGATCTTAATACTGTAAATTTGTAACTACTTTCTTTTTAATAAGAGCAGCATCAATTTTTAAATTAAACTACAAATTGTACCACTCCTGCTGGGTGATAGTGAGTCCCAAATTCGTTAAACGCATCTCATTTCTGACTTAACTAGCTTCCACCATGGCCTCATTCCATAACATTACAGGACTTCTATACACTGGAGCTGCATAACAGAAACACGCTCGAAGCAACCACATTATATTTCTCTGAAATTAAAATGCGTGTGACCAGCTGTGACCGGTGCCCATTTCACTGTCAGCAGACAGCTGAGAGAGGCGGGAGACGAGTAGCTTCGTCTGTCTGTCACTCATTTGCATTAGCTTGGATTAGCCTGGGATACAAAGCAAAACACCACTTTCCAATTACAGAACACACGTCCTTCACTTGAGTCGGCCTCACAGGCAATGAATTAAAAAGCTGTGTGAGTGACAGCGAGTCGGAGCTGGATGTGCGTTGTTTGTTACTTAGTTTTATAAACACCCCATGCAGCCTGACCTTGCATGAAAAAAGGGGTCAAATCTAACGCAAGATGCCACATCTATGCAGAGCAAAAAAAATATGCTTGCAGGGACACACAAATACTGTACTGCGAAAAGTCTTGAGACGCACCTCATTTCTTCATATTTTGCCAGGAAAATGATAAATAGGTGCAGTTATGTATTAAACTACTTCTTCAGCAAGATGGAAATAAAGCACATGAGGAAGAAAACAGTGTTTGGACAATTCTAACAAGTTTGAAAGTCGATATTTGGTATGGCCACCTTTATCCTTCGACACAGCCTGAACTCTCTTTAAGCTTTCTCGTAATTTCTTTAAGAAGGCTTCAGAATAGTTCTCCAGGCTTCTTGAAGGACATTTAAAGCTCTTCTTTGGATGGTGGCTGCCTTTTGTTCCATTCCCTGTCAACATGATCCCACACTGCTTAAATAATGTTGAAGTCTGAGCTCGGGGGAGATTAATCCATGACTGATAGTGTTCCACTGTGTTTTTTCTATCCAGGTTTTACAGTAGTGGCAGTGTGTTAGTGATCATCACCATACTGAAAAATGAAGCTGTTGCCAAAGAGACGCTTTCTAGATGGAATTGCATGACAGATCAAATATGACTGTACTTTTCTGCATTCATAGTTCGACAACTGGCTGCAATACAGCCCCAAACCATGAGAGAGCCTCCACAGTGTTTAACACATACCTCTCTCCTGACTTACTCTGTACATACTATAGATCAGCGGTACCCAACCCCCGGGTCACGGACTGGTACCGGTACTGGTCCGTGAGTCATTTGTTACCAGGCTGTGAGAGTTGAGGCTCGGGTGTGAAATTCATGGTTTTCAGGATTTTTATTGGTTTTTAATGTTGTTTTTTTTATCGTTTTTATCCTTAACTCAGTTTCCCGTGTGTTATGAATAAATCGTCTTTTTGGTACCGGTACTGGTTTTATTTTGTTGTATTTATCCACGACACCTTAAAGGCCAGTCCATGAAAATACTGTCGGACATAAACTGGTCCGTGGCGCAAAAAAGGTTGGGGACCACTGCTATAGATGATGATTTAAAACTTAGATTCATAACTCCACATAACCTGGTTCCACTGAGTTTCAGTCCAGTTCTCCTAATTTGACTTTCAGATACTGTTCTTCTGCATTGTTCTTCTGGATTTAACCCTTAACTACATCCTTTAACGTCTTGTGCACCTGCACTCTTCTATTCTAAATGTTGGTAACCTGTTCAAAAATCGAAATGGATGCAGGTTAAAGTCATGAGTAAAAACATTATACAACCAAATAACAAAGAAGAAAATTAGCATTCATAGCCATTAGACAATAGCCCTTATTTGATTTGGCTTTCTCAGATTTGGTTTAATCATATAGAGAACCCCACAAATGACAGTGAGTTCTATGTATAGAGCAATTCAAGCAAAATGAAAGGTACCCAGAAGGCAAAGCTGATGTGCTAACATTGATTATTTTCTGTCTCAGTTAAAAAGAAGTCGCCCAGGTAGCGTTCTTCACTGATAAAACTGACAGTGGAGCTCTCAGTGGCATCAAAATTTCAATAATCACAAAATCCCAAACCAGCAGCAGGGAAGAGATGGCGTTCCCATCCTTTCTTTGTATGGTTAGAGGCAAAACAAAAACATCTTGGTATTTCCTCTTTGGCTCCTAAGATGCTGATTTCCCAAGAAGTGACAGTTGTTTTTTCAGTTTTTCTCGCCCCTTTTTCATAAGTACGACTACTCTACAAGTCTGTGACAAACAATATATGTGACACTTTTAGAACAAAACGTCTCAACCGAAAAGAATGTTTTGTAGACAGATTTATCGGGCCTTTCAAGTGAGCGGAGCTCACGGCTCGCAGCGCTGGACAGAGTGATAAAATACTGCGCGCTGACCCAATTGGCACGTTGTGAAAAACTGCTTTATCGGTGGGCAGAGAGAAGCTCATCCAGCCGGAAAAACAGCCAGCACAGAACTCTAATAAGCAATTTTCACACAATTCCAAACACAGTCTACACCCGACTGCTGTGTAATAACAACGTGAACACCCCGAGAAGGCATAATTACACCATGTCAAGCTGCAAAAAGCACGGAAGGGAGTGAAGCCATGAGTTGCTGCATTTTATGGCTGCGGGTCTATTCATGTAGAAATAAGTTAAGAACAAGCTGCCCAATACGGCCTTTAAAATCTTTTTTTTTCTCTTTCCAGCCAACTTTGGCCCACCTACTAATTAAGACGTCACTCTTATAGTTTCTGTTCAGGCAAATAAGTCATGCATTTCATTATGAAAGCTAGTTATAATAAGTACATGCGGTTGCAAGTGGAAAACCAACAAGCTGTTACAGCCCAGTTTACAAGCCAGGGTTGGTGGTGAGGGAAATGAATGGGTATTTCTGGAAATGCAATCACAGCTTGACCCACGGCATACAGATCGCCAAGATTCTGCTTTTTTTTTCTCCTTTTCCTTTTTTTTTTAAACACACTGGACTGCGCTGACATGTTGAGTGAGAGTTCAGAGGCCGAAGAGCTGAGGGTTTTCCGTTTCTCTGCCGTCCTCTTTGTTCAGATACGACATGGAAACAGAGAGCCCGTCCACACAGGCCTCCAGAAAGCTGGAAAACCTGCAGAACGTTCATTATTTCTTTCCCAGTAAAACATCTTCAGCGATCTAAAGCTCCACGCTGCGTGCTCGTGCACGGGTTTGTCCGCAGGTGCGCGGAGAAACAGATGAAACAGATGTACAGCGGACTTACTCGCTGGGTCGTAAGAGCGCAGTCTTGCCCAAGCGGAGGATGACAGCTCCTCGAGGGTTACGGATCTTCTTGACATCTTTGCTCTTGAGCAGGGAAAATCGCCTCACCAGATTAAAACCTGCAAAGGGTAAGGCATTCGTGAGCAGCCACACCAAATAAAAGTCACATAACAGCTGGTGTGTTTGGAGCTCATCTATTAACCGGTGATGTTGGTCCTGGCGCTCTGGGGAAACTTCCAGTCCTCCACTTGTAAGGACGGGCACTGCACATCTGAAATGCAAGGGGAAAAAAAGAAATTAAAAAGGGGGGTATCTAATAAGTGAAAAACCTCGACACGTACTGTAAGACAAGCATGTAAAGAAGTTGGTTCAGAAGCTGTGTCAAACATAACCTCTGACACTTATTACTGAGTGAAATGGACAGAGGTTTTGTTTTAAAAAAAAAAGAGAGTCAGCAGCTTCAAACATATATACATTTGAGAGTAACAGAAATATTGATCTGGTGGAAGGAGAATGGGAGTTGGTGGGGGTGAAAGAGAGTCCGAAAGAAAAAAGAAAAAAAAATACAGTGTAAAACACAGAGAAGAAGATGAAATGAGGGCAAAGCTATGCCGAGTGGAACACAAGCCAGCCTGACAGGTTGTCTCGCACCAAGCTTGTCTGTCGCGGTTGCCTCCGTTTGATGGATGTGTTCTCACCCTGTCAGGGGAGGTTGCAGAGAAAAGTGTTGCCTGTCAGAGCGGACTGCCTGACTACAGGGAGGTGGCTGGGGGCGGGGGGTGGGGGGTGAAACCGGGCAAGCACAGGTAGACGTGGGCCCTGTGAAACGCTATGATCCACCCTTAATTGATCTCTTTGGGGCCAAGGAGCAAGACATTCTGCTGGGCTCAGTTTTGAGATTTTTCTTTTATTATGACTGCAGATAATACGAATGCGATGCCCTGTTTTAATACAAAACTACCTCTTTTGCTGATTGGTTTTCAAAATCATTCACGTGTGCTGAAACTCAGGATGAGAGATTCTAGTTTGTGCCCCATCAATCAGAAGGATGGTCATATTTGACAAACTTAAAGACTATTTTTATGTGACAAAATAACTGTATTCCATTAAAATGTTGGCTTTTTGATATAGCTGGACGTCTTGTAAGTCCCTATTTAAAAGCACGTGTAGAGATAAAGGTGAACGACTTCAGAAGATGATGTGCTTTTTCAATCGCTTATTCAGGGAAAAACATCAACAGAAGTAAGACTCTCTACAAATGTAATTACCCCCCCGGCTTTAAAAGCTAGCATTGCCCACTTCAGTAGAAATAACTCTGCGGCAATTTGCATAATTGCACACCAGTCTCTGACACCTTGCTGAAAATATTCTTTCAGCTGCAAGACGTTTGAAGGGTTTCTTTTCTTTGCATATACTGCTACTTGCAAATCACTCCATAACATTTTAGCAGCCTTCAGATGTGGCGTTGACTAGACCGTTCAATAAGCCTTCATCTGACCAATTGCTTGACGTTCATGTTCTTTGGGTTGTTAACTCTTTGAAAGGTCCAGTTCAACAATCCAGTTCAAAATTCACCTCGTCATTAATATAGCGGGCCCAGGCCTTGTCCCTGAGGTAGAAAAACAACCCCAAGCCATAACAATTCCACCACCATGCTTCACAATTGGCATGAGGATCTTCTTTGGTCTGCACCACACATGCCAACAGCTTTAGAACAGATTCAATTATCTAGCGATGTAATTCTAAAAAGACATTTTACCTAAAGAACAACTAGAGTTGTCTGCTGACCCTGTAATGGAGCATCAAATCCTGGGTGCCTTTTAAAAAATTAACTTTTACTGTCAACAGATTCTAGCAACTGCAAGGCAGCAACTGCAGAGGTGTTATGGTCCAATATATCCATCAATTTATACCACTAAATGGTGTAGCAAGTCAATGTGGTGTGGCGAGTTTCTGCACGAAGAAGTTGTTAAATTCAGAAATTGTGACAGGGAAGGTTGAAAATGTAATATTGCACCTGATTCATGCAGCGCCATCCGCTGTGTGGCACAAACAGAACAGGCATATAGGTAGCTGCTTGCTGACAGTGTATTGTTTTCACCCTGCCTTTAAGAATGCAAAACATCTTGGACAAGTTGAAAACCCGGTATCAGAGGTCAAGTTTTCTAAAAATCTTGTGAATGTAATAACTCTAGAACAAGGCCATGTAGGATCTCCAATAAATCTTCACTTTCTCAAATAACAGTTGAATTTTTACAGATTATGGCAAAGGTTATTTAATGGTTTAATGGTATGTAGGAGCACATAACTAAAGACTAGGTGCTTCTTCTGAGGAAGAGTTTAACTGGAGGACACTGGTCTTTGTTTCTATCACCTAAAAAGAAGACTGAGTAGAGGGTTGAAGAAACTGCCTTTTCTAAAGCCCTGTTAACATCACAAACTATTACTTGGGGACCTCTAGAAACTGGTGATCTTACATTGCCGGTTCTTATATAGTGCTTTTCTACTCTACTTGAGTACTTAAAGCTCATTATACAATGTCTCATTCACTCATATATTCATACAAGCACTTTTTCTACATTTTAAGTGCCTTCTGTTTAATATAGACTCTCTGTTGACTGCATCGGGAGGAACTTTGGGGTTCAGGAACTTCACCAAGGATACTTTGGCATGCATACTGGAGCAGCCAGGGATCGAACCACCAACCTTAAAGTCTTCGGATCATATTAGTCCTGGGCAAATCAGCATCTCTGCTATTCATGTGTTCTTTTTTCTTTTTGCAATCTGTTTTGGTGCTTTATGCACCATTATGTTATGGAGTCTACAATGGAAACTATAAAAAGGAAATTTTGGTTGACTTTTGGTTTTGCAAATTCATAGAAAGAACAAGTTAAAATATACTGCAAAAGCAGTCTAAAAAAAGTGCCCCAAATTCCTGACTTTTAACTAATTTAGTTACATTTACATTTTCCATGCTATTTTGTTACATAAAAATGTTCGATGTATTGAAATCTGGTCAAATGAAATGTACTTGATTTGTACTCAATTTAGACCAAGCACATGTTCCTTAATAATGAATTGCTTTCAAAAATCTCAAAATTATTGCTTCATACTTATTAAAAGTGAAGAATTTTTATTCAGTGTAGGTTGGATACGTTATTCCTTTGTAGGTAAGGAACCTTTTGCTATCATTAAGGAAACTCAACCATTAATATTAATGTCAGTAAAACTGACATTAACACAAAGTTCAATTTTCCAGAGCTGCACAACAAACACAGATGTAAGAGTTTAATCACATTAAACAACACAGCAATACTAATCTTGTGCAAATAGGGCTTTACTCCCTGGAGTCCTAGGGAATGTCTTTTTGATGAAACGGGCAGTGCGCTTCAGGGAGTATTGCCTTGAAGCATGCAATACGAAGATACTGTGTATGTTTCCAAGCAAAATGCAGCTTTATCAAAGCTCACAGCAAAACGGGGTGAAATAGAGGAATATAATTCCTCGAATAATAACAACCAACCAACTTTAATCAAGACCCTGGAATTTAATTTCACGGAGGCCAGCTCAAAAAAAAAGAGGAAAGAATTAAATCCCTTTTAGCTGTTCATCACTTTTTCACTTTTTATCAAGATCATCACTTTACGCAGTGCAGTTTTTTGCCCATTTTTGGTTCCAAAATACAAATGACTGTACTGCAAAGCGCAGCACATTTTGTCCCGTGAGCCCCCCACCAGTGTGTCATTTTCTTATTGCTGTCAACAAATACAAATCAAGCCGCGGAAAAGAGATGTCATGCAGCAATGTTGCGGCACGCTAAGAGAGGGGTGAGATTAAAAGTAAAAGAAATCAGACGTGTTGGACGTGACTTCCGAACAACGGATCCGGTGGAGAAGGTATCGAGCGCTGCTTTAGAGTTTTCTCAGCTGTCTGATGTTGTCACTCATTCTTAAATCCTGCCTTCGCGCCCTCTCTCACTCGCACAGTCACACATGCTGTATTCATAATTTGAATTCTCCATCCTGAAGCCTAATCTGCCAACTCAGCACAAAGTGCAATGTGCAGCCTCACAAGCGCACACACACACATATCCACACACACACACACACACACACACACAGAAAGAGTGTATCTTCATATCTCCCACTGAGAGTTTTTTTTTTAAGTCAAGACATGGTATGATCTGCTTTTTGTTGCTGCTTAGGCTGCTTCCCCCCCCCCCCCCCCCCCCCTTTTGCGTTTTGCGTGGGGGTTGGTTTCATCACTGCCGCAGTTCCATCAGACGGAATAGAGATGAAGGCTTTGTCAGGTGTGGAGTGGAGAGACCCTGGCTGCAGGCAAACGGGCAGCACAATAAAAAGTTAAACAGCGCAATAGAGGAGAAGGTGGAGAGATGAGGAGGGAGGAACAAAGGAGAGCAGAGAGAGAAAAAAAAGAGAAAGTGGAAACATAACAGGTAATGTAAGGTGTGAAGTGTCACTTCAGGAAAAGCAACTTACCCCACAACACCCAGACCAGCACTCCCCAGGCTATAGTTTGCTTTTTCTGAGGTAACACTAAGAATAGCTGTATTATGTTGCAAGATAAAGAAATTAAGTTTGAAGAGGCATCTTTTAGGATTAAAAAAGAAGCTTTTATCTCTCCTGTGACAATTTTAGGATACCTAAGCTTCATGTTCATGTTCAACTTTCAGCATGCTTAAAGCACAACAGCCTTCAGCAACTTAGAATTTGAGTAAAAAGAAACCCTAAGTAGAGCATATAGATTAGAGACGTATAGATTTAACGTGCTCGTTTCCAACCCTGTCCCTCCTGGTGACTCCCACAACAAATCTTAGCATCTTTAACTCTGCCACCTCCACTCAACCTTCTGTCTTTTTGTCCGTACCACTTCCAAATTCTCTCTCACTCTTTCTGCTATCCGTCTGCCGCAAATCAACCTCGACACTCATCTCCACCCACTCCAACCTGCCTGCACTCTCTTCTTCACCCCTCTTGTGTGCTGTCGATTGCTTTGAATGGTTGAAGCTAGGTATTTAAACTCATCCACTTTCACTACCTCTACTCCTTTTTTCACCATTTCCCCTGCTTCCCTCCCACACGCACATTCCTCTTTTATCCAGTGCATACCTCCACTTCGCCAGGCTCCCCCTACTCTCACTACGGGTCATGTCAATGCCATCTGCAGACATTAAAGTCTGCAGAGACTCCTACCTGACCTTGGCTATTAACATGTCCAACACCTCTGCATATAAGAAAGAGCTCTGAGCTGATACCTGCTATAATCCCACCCCCATCTTCAACCTGTCACTCCTACTGCACACCTCACTGCTGTCTAGTTGTCCTCATCTATATTCTGTACCACCCTCACATACCTCTCTACCACCTCTGACTTCCTCATGCTTCACCAAAGTTCCCCTTGAGCCATAAAGACAATGCACCTCCTTATGAACTTATGAAGTATGCTAGTGGTCCATATCATTATACTGGAAGTTGACAACCAGTTTCTAGGCCTGTGTAACTGAGTCCTTACATAATTCAAAGTCACTGTAGAACAAATGAGTTATCTTCCTCTCTGCTATTGGCAGCACTAAATTGTGCTAGCTGTGTCCTGATTGCACAATGTAAAGATTTTTAACTTGCTAACTTGAAGCTTTAACATGCTAACATATTAGCATTACACTAATAACAGCTAAGGCTGCTAAAGTTAAAGCTAACAGACTCTATAAACAGTTCAGTGCTTTAAAAAACTTTCAGCAAAGAGAATGTAACACCCTTTCCAGAACACATACACTGGGAGAGGCTTTTCTCATGACTCACAGCTAGGAGAGTGTCCATTCTAAACATGCTTATTAGCAATAGTGACACAACGCAACCTCAACCCAGTGTTGCTAACTCCTCAGTAAGGAAAATCGCTACTGGCTGTCCTAAAAGTCGCTAGAAGTCGCTAAATGACGTCATCACCTAATTTGCATAATTGGTCATGCTAATGTAATTGTAACCTACGTTGTAGGAGAGAAAAATAACACCGTGGAAGAGACATAAAGGGAGCTAACAACGTCCTAAATGCATTTAGAGTTTATTTAGAACTACAAATTAAATTTCTTTTAGGAATTATTGTTTTTTTTAATGCCACAATTCCAATCCTGCTCCTTTATCCAGGCTTAGACCGGCAAAAGTGACTTGAAATAGGCACTCTGGTGGAGTTACTTTGTGTGTGTGTGTGTTTATAAGTAGTTTTAAACCTTGTGACCCACAAAACAACATAACAGTAAAAGAAGAACTGACTGCGTTACAGTCAGTACGGGAGTAGCGGCTTTGCTCATGCGCGATTCATTTGCAGTTTGGACGCACAGATGGGAACATCTCCTGCCCTGATAGCAGCTGGGGGAGGACTATACTCCTCCCGTGAGCGCTTTTGCACGAGCGAGGTGCCCACGGCAGCACCCACTGCTTGTTGAGAGTAAGAGCGATACGCGCTTTCACGTCAAAAAGTCGTCATAAGTGAGTCTCCAATAACACCAGAAAAGTCGCCAGATTTGTCGCTAGTCACTTTTTAGAAGAAAAGTCGCTAAGGGGGTCTGAAAACTCGCTAAATATAGCGACAAAGTCGCTAAGTTGGCAACACTACCTCAACCTCGCCCTATAGGTCCTAAACAAGTAGATCAAATCACCGGTTAGACACACATACAGAAATTCTTTGATTTACTAGTGAGGGATTATTAGGCTAATGGATAGGCTAATTTATGGATCGCTCTCTAATAATAAATGCAGTATTCCAGATAAAAGGATGAGGAGTGGGAATGAATTCTGTTATTTTCAGGTAACTAGTTAAACATTATTGCTATAAATGCTGTGCATACTTTTTTAAACTGTTTGATCTCTACTTTCACTCAAGGAAGAAACAAACTACTTTCACATAACTCAAAGGATCGATGATTTTTTAGTGGACTGTAGAATACTCAGGCAGTTTGGCAGTGGACCCACTACGGAACTTGAACCCCATTTCCTCTCAAGCTGTGATCAAATGAAAGCATTTGCTTGTTGACAAGCTAATTAGCTCAAAGTATGACTGCCACTCCAGGATCCTGCTAGTAGCTGCATGTAGCCTTAAAGAGATTGGATGGTCTTGGCTGGGTTCACTTCCTCTTTGATGGGTTGTGTTTGAGCCTTGCCAAAGCAGGTAATGATACTACACTGGCAGTCACAGAGCACACTGCTGAGCGTGTTCCCCTCAGGTCTCCGCATTGCCAAAGATAAAAATTCAAGACATGTAAAGGTCTTTAGTGAGGTAAAACTCTATTTTTTGATGTATACATGCTTACATTTAGCTTGGAGGCTTAAAAAGTACAAACGTGTCAGGCAAGAATCACACCTGGATGATTTAATGTTCCAAATATACAGACAGTGAGAAAATTCAAACGCAAGTTTAGGCTCATACCCTTGAGGCATTCATTATGACACGGAACTATGCGTAAGTACATAGTTATTCACTCGACTTTCGCTGACCTGCTATTATATTTCAGTAAAAATAAGTTGCATTTGACCTTTTTTTTTGCATTTTGTGTGATATTTAACAAACTTTCAAAGGTTAAAGTAGCAGTGGCCTTATCTACCAGTGCCTCATTGTGGTCAGGCCTGTGTTTTAGTTTTGTCTTCTGAGCAGCAGAGACTTGGCAGGGTACTTTCTTCAGAGGAAGGAGGTCACAAGTCTGCTCACAGTGTCAAGAGTATGTGCTGTGTGGTTTGGAATAAGAGATCGCGTGGTGCTTATTGAATGTGCCTTACAATGTGGCATTGCAAGATAATTGGACCAGGCTGCTGATCAGCAGAAAGTCAGGCTCAGTGGTAGTCTTCCACTTCCTCGGTCGATTAAAGACATGGAACATATAGGAAGCAAAGAGACATACTGGGTGATGCATTTGATAGTTTAACACAATAAATGTACGGTAAACCTGTAAGGAAAGAGCTAAATGATGGTGGTAATAAAAAAAAAATATAACAAAAAATGACAGAGGGAGACGATGTGTGTCTTACTTGCCCTGTCGGGCAAACGAGCCAGATGATAGAGAGCATTCCTGGTTATTTTCCAGAGATAAAATTGCAGTACAGAGGAGTGGAAAGACTTAAAACACAGCACTGCGAGGAGATGAGCTCACTCATTTTCCCCTTGTAGGCCTCTGGCTCAACTTCATATGCTCTCACAAGTACACACACACACACACACACACACAGATATAAACTGAATCATGACGCAGATTCACAAGCTCTGCACAGCAATAAACGCAGACAATTCGGATTAAATAATGTTTGGCATCCTGTACGTGCATGTGCGTAAAGAAGTGTGAAAGGTAAATAATGACTATTATGATCATATCCGTGCATTGTTCAGTGCTTGAACGCAATCCAGTATCCCACTGCTTTCTTAACTCCCCCTTGCAGAACACAGTTAAACAATCAGGGCTCGAACTACAAACTAGGCCAGCAGTCACATTCTGAATGACCCCTTGAAACTTCAAGTTCACTGGATGCACAAACAGGCTCGATTTTATAAGGTGATCAGCAATAGATACTCCCTAATGTGGTGCTTTAATGATGGTGCAGTGTCTAACACATCTGTTTAAAATCCTCCTTATGTGTCCAGTATCTGTTGAATGTGAAAAGCATACAGTTCACATTCACATTTATGTGCTAAAAATTAGTTTGCATCACAGGATATAGGGGACCACTCAGAATATCTCAGCACTGATTTTAAGGACCTACAGTAAACCAGCAAAATAGTCCCAACACAGTAAAAATCACAAAGGAGGGAAATGAGATAAAGGCAGCAACTAAAAACACGGTAAGTAGGCACGGCACAAGCAAGAAAGCACAATGCAGGTACAGACAGAGGGAGCTACAACCATCCATACATAACTCATGTGCTACAGACTGGATACTGTCAATACTTTATAGTGAAGAATGTCAGCATTTTGACTTTAACTATGTGGACTAGACAGCTGGTTAGACTCTAGTACTCCAGCTTGACTCTTCAACACTAGTTTTACTTAAATCTGCTTTCCTGCTGCAATGTCAGGAAATTACCAGCAAGCAGTGATTTGGACGACACGGAGGAATTGTGTGTGTGCGTATGTGATGCTTGCTGGGACTAAGTATTATTGCTGCACTTGAGAAAGCACTTTCTTTCAACCACTGGAGGGAAGGACTCAGGGGAACTGCGAGCTGACTCAGTCTCATCTAAAATGCTCCGACTAGGGCCTCCCAAGGGGGTCCCACTCCTCCACAAAGTTCCCTTCAGAGCTCAGCCAGCTATGGAGGATTGCTCGGCCCCCCAAGTGATATCACAGATCCGGCCCCGAGAACATACTGACAGTGCGATAAGGGAGCACGGCAGTTGAAAGCAAAATAAATAAAGAAAGAAACGAGAAAATACATCACTCTTGCTTGTTTTCTGGGGTTTCTGTGTACTTCTCGCACACTTTATACTCATGGTTACACGTGGTAACTACATGCACGTTCTCCCCTACACCGACAAACAGTCGAGCTAGCGTTTCATCATGCGTGCAGACATGTTTCTTCTATACAACTACACAACCTCAAATGACTGACGGATCATAAAGAGGAACAAAACCGCACATGGTAAACACACACGCCTCTTTGCCACAGCCTGACCACGCAGCTACCAAAAGCCACCAGCGTTGCGCACGCAGGGTGTAATTACGCTCTTTTCTTTGTTGCCTTGGGGCCTTCATACTTACAGGGCACATACCCACACAGACAGACACGTGTCAGAGGATACACATCCTGTTTAGAACTTTTTTTTAAAAGTATTGCTTTAGGCAATAAAGGCACATCTTTGCAACTTCACTGTCATTTTGACATTTAAAAGAAAGAGTTTGAGGGCAACATGTTCCTTTTTGTGACCTTTAATATGCAGTAGCATTTTGTTCACAGCTTGTACAAAAGGAAAACTTAATAAATAAGAAGGATACAAAAAGAGCTCCACAAAAGATATGTACTTGATTTTCTTTTTGTACAGTCAGTACCCATTTGGAAAAATAAAAGAGAAAAATAAACTCTCCAGTGCACTCGTTTACTGTTTTGCTTAGAGCTCAATGGGACATTCTGTCCATGCAAGCTGAGCCTAAAGCTAGTATCTTGTTAGTTTAATTTAGCTTTGCAAAAGCAGCAAGTTTACTTACTAGCTTAATATTTATTTAGGTAACAGGTAAGCTTTTATCTAGCCACTTTTATTTAAGCAAACCGTGAATCATTACCCAACAATATCTCATCATCCCTGATGATTAGAGCCTGACTGATGTATCGGCAGGTCGATATTATCTGCCGATATTAGCTATTAGCAAACCTGTTAGCATCAATGAAAAACTGACTGAAAAGTATGAAAATAATTTAATTAATATGCAGACTAAATTATAATCAGAAAAGCTCATTTGAAAAGTAACGAAGAGACAGGAGAAACATCATTAGAGTCAAGCACAATAGGCAGAAATCATTACAAAAAGGGTTTAGGTTAGCATAAATAAGACAGCAGTTTGTTTCTTAGATTTACAGTGTCCATGCTTTTTTATGCACAGCCACAAGAGGGCGCACTCCTGTTTAAGATATTTTTCTTAGTATTATTATTATTATTATTATTTTTAAATCAAATTATTCCTTTTGTTAAACAAAACATTGTTCAAAATTTTACATTTCATTACCTATGCAAATAAATAACTAGGGTTTACATCTTCTGTAAAGGCATGACTCACCTTGTTTGGACACCAGAGGGTCACACGATCCAAATCTGATGGCCAGCAGAGCCAGAGAGGAGCAGAGAAGCCACATGGTTTCACTCCTCCAAAAAACACCACCTCACCTCACTACAGCCACCAGCTGATGGATAAACACAGAGAAAAAGGGAAAGTCAAAAAAGTCAAATCCCTCCTTCATTCTGTCAACATGCCACCCAGTTTGCTTACTCTGCCGACAGCTGTGCATTATGCTTGACTCCTAAATAGACGTTGATGTATATTTATGAGTCAGTCACAGTTGATGTGTTAATTATGTAGTATGATGCCGGCTTTGTTAGTGGCATATGAATTAACCAGAATGGTCCTCATTAAGTTGTGTAACTCTATAAAGTCTGATCATAGTCATTATCCTGTCCATCTGGTTGGCCTTTGACTGGGCAGCTGCTACACACACTCTGACACATACATGTGAATATATATATATATATATATATATATATATATATATATATATATATGGGAATTACATTTAAATGCAGCCACATTTGACCATGAGCACATGCGCTTATTGACGCAAACAAAGCAGCAAATGCAAGACAACAAAGCAAAAGATGCACATGAAAGCAAAATGATTTACATGCAGGACGGTTGGTCTAGAGTCAAACAGACAGAGGGGCCAAAACACACAAACACATCTGGAGACTATTCCACTGGAGCCATTGTTCTGCTGTACCAGATGCTTCCACGTGGCCAAACAACAGGCACACAGACACACACACACAAAGGCATGCATAGATTAAAATGCATGCCACGTATAAATAATCATTATATCTTGGCTGCGCAGTCTCTCTCCCTTACTACAGTAGCTCATTTATAAACGCACACAAGAATGTACGTGCATAAACACACTAATCCCGCCCACTTGCGTATAACCCGCGTAAACACATCCCAGCTGACCTGGACTTGCCCTCGACATGTGCTAGGACCCCATAATTCTGTAGTGTTTACAGGTTCAGCAGGGCCCCTCAAGGCAGGCAGGCAAGCAGACTGTATCTCTGAACACACACCTGTGCTGTCTGCCAGGAGAAATGACCCCCACACTCCCCTGGGGCTACAAAATGTGGTGTGTGAATACCATCCAGCTTGACCTGACTTCTGTAGCAAGCTGTTAAAAGACAATATGGTGGAGGACGGTGCTTCAAATTATGTTTTGGAGAAACAGAGACAGCCTGACCTGCCCCAGACTTTCATTTGGAGTATGCAGTCCACTTTGGGAGCTGTTGACTTAAGTAGTGTGGCTCAGTTCAAATACTCCACTTAGTATATTTTCATGTACCATAATATGTACACATTGTGCTTGTATACACAGTGTACTGTGAAGAAATTTTGACAGGTTAGCTAAATTAAACGCTGTAAACTGTGAACTAAGAATACGAACGGTGTCAACTATAGCCTACAGGAGTGTTGCCAGGCCTGTGGTGCCTTTTTCTTTATTTCATATTAACTAGTGAGTGAACCAAAATTCTGCTGCAGATACTAATTTTGGTGACTGTTAAGTGATGCACAGGTAATGTAAGTTGAACAAAACATGCAAAACAAACAGGGAACCTAATATTGTTTTGGGAATAACGAATACGAAAATCCCAAAGTTTTTGATTTGTAAGAAATGCTTTTGAAAAACATATATATGTTAAATATTGCTAACATTTGTTGGGAATAAATATGCTACAATCAGTGTAGTAAGAAAAGGACGATGTTTGAAATATAAGACTTCGACGTCATGCTAGCTGCTCCATTTTTGTAACTATTGTAACCTGCGTTATATTAAATTTGGTTGTACATAATACTACATTTTTCAGCAGGGACGATGGCACTATTAGGTACATAAATACCAAACAATATCATAATAAATTAACATAATGTATTTCCTGTAATTCTTTTTTTAAACTGCTGCTGCTGTTAGCTTGCTAAGCTAGCACTGACGTCATCATTAATGGTGATATCATATGATGGTTTCGTTGACTAAAAATAGTTTAGTAGTCAAGACGGTAAGAGTGAACACAATTTGCTCTTAACTTTTTGGCCCATTCTGAGTACACCATTGTACTCCTGGAGCAACTCATTTAGCCATGATGATAGGAACACTATTATGCATGCAATATTGCAAGTTCAAGTACCCTGAGACACAGCACAGGTGTGGTTGCTTTTTCTTCCATATTTTTATTTTGGGTTACCGGTTTATTTAAGAACCAAGGTCTTTGCAAGATCCTGTAGAATCATGCTAAGCCACAAATGATCTGTCGGCACTACTGTTGCCAGCATGCGTACTATTAAGGTGAAACTATCTGTTAGCTAAATGACAAGAAGAATACGTTAAAAAACGTGTTTTCTCCTGCAGCCGGATGGGTGGGAAGTTAATCAAAGCCTTAGACAGCTATGTTTGAGCAGTTTGAAGCTACAGCCATTATTATAGGCTTCATGCCACATGATCACAATAATAAGAAAGTTCACACAGTACATAATGCATAATGCATCACAGTCCACAGAACACAAGCTGGGGGAAAAGTTACAGCTCATTGCTATTATTATCTGGCCATAATCCAAAACAGTTTAATAGGCTTCCTGATATAAGTTGCTATGGATGTGTCTCTTTCCATTTCTGTCTCTGCACTGCATTCATAGCTTGCAATAACAGATACAGTAAAGCCAGGATTGGGTTACGCCACTGGGCTTGCCGCAGGCCCGGCCATGACTCGGTGAGCAGGCCTGTGAGTGATTGGGTCACTGGTTACGGATAAGACACAGGAAAGAAAACAGGAACAGATGTCTAACTGTTATAGCTCTAAAAGCCGAAAGACAAGGAGTGACAGACAGAAGTAATGACCAGCATCCACAATCACAGCCCAGCCCAGTAGTACCAGTACGTTTTATGGATTTGAATACACATACAGAATGAGCCATTGACACAGTCTCACATAATAACCGAGGCTCTTGTGCTCAGGGCTTAGCAATTTTCACTGTCCTGCATTTCATCACAATTGCCACTGTTTACAGATGGAACAACATCTCTAGCACAAGCCTGTTTAGAGGAACACATTCTGACAGAGTTAAATGAAACATGTCCACTTTATGGCCTGACAAGAGAATTGCTTATATTGCTTATTAGCCACCCAGACATGGATGATTAAATAACAGTGATCCAACAGCCCACTGTTTAGAATAGTTTGCATCTGTTTAGATTGAAGAACCCGGTGTAAATGTGTCTGTCATTCACTATCTGAGGGTTCATTGCTTTTCCAGCTGTCTCTCACAGCATCCAGAAGCAAGAAGACTGATAGGGGGCAGTTTACAATCTAGTCTGCTTCCAATCTACTCTAGGCTATCACACAAGAAAACACACAATCCAAGAGTGGTATTGCTGCTGAGTTGTGAAAGCAACTTCCTGATTGGCCACCAGTTTGTGACCCTGGCTCAAAATCCTCAAGGGAAGTTCTCTCTGAGAAGAGGCTGTACATGGAATTCAGCCATCAAACAGAATCCCCTCCCTGCCTTATAGGTCAGGTAGCCCGCCTGTGTGCGTTCGTGTAAAGTACAACATGTGTTCTACAGAAGGCGAAAGGGGCTGCCATACAGAGTGGTCAGACATACTGAATAGGAAGTCAACAGAGGCTCATTTATGCAGATGAGCACACACACAGTGACTCAAGCCATTTAACACCATGCTCCAGAAGCTACCGTTCAACAACACAATCACAAACTCAATTTCTGTTTACGAGGTGCTTCAAAATCAGCTCTGCTAATTGTTAGTGTGAGTAAGGTTGGTCAATTCCTATTGTGAGAAAACTAAAATAATTGTTGGGCTGCTGTGAGCCCTGCATTCCTCCAGAGAATGCATGGCTGAAAAAAACTAGAGTCTACTTGCCTAGAGCGTCTATAGCAGTTCTGCATAGCTGTAATACAGATGTTATGCTAAAATGCTGATTCAAATATTGACACTTACTACATTCAATATCTTCATTTAGCGTGTACCAGTGAGATTTAGAACTAAACACAAATGCATGCAAATATAAATACACTACAGGAAAACTTTAACTTGGACCCTATAATGGTCATTTATGGTCAGATGGATCAGAGGGTTTGCAGTTTACAATAAGTTACTTCTGAAGGGAACATGAGTGTGTAGATCAGACCAGTCATGGATCAGTCATGGAAATCCATCCGGTGGTTTTTGAGACTCCAAACCACAAATCTGAACCTTATGCTCAGTCATCAAAGTCTGGGATTCACCCTCTAAGTAACGTTTACATTTCTCTCAATGTTTCTGACCTGAATGCAGTTCTAAGTACACTCATAGGTTCAAACAATACTAGTTACACTACTGCTGGATGTCGACGTCGGTCAAAATGCTGTTTCCCAACATGCACTTTGCTTTGAAGACATGAACGTGCACACTCTGTATCTGAAAGTTTTGACCTTCTCACAAACTTGTTTTAACTTTAAATAAAAGTAGCTGAAGTTGGCCCCGAGGGCTTAACACTCCAAATATCAACTGACTGCAAGCAAAAACCTTCAAACTAGCGAAGGTAATATCCAAACCTGTGTAACACTGAACAGAGACTGAGGCAAGTTTTTACTAGTCTTACATTCTGGGCAGTGTTCAAGGGCTTTATTTGAATATTTGCTAGTGTGAATCAGACCAGGAAAGGAACTGAGCACTAAATACATAAAACTCTTTCCTGTGATTGCTCAGGGCTACCTGGAAGTTCCAATGCCACGGACACCTACGGCCCTTTTGCAAAAGCAACGAAGCAAAGTTAGTCCTAATCTGATGACATGACCCAGTTGGCTCCTAGCCTATGTTGTGGATGAAGTCAGCCTGGAGAGAGCAGATGACTTGCCGATTTTCTTCAGCTTGACTTTACATTTCCGCCTAATGTTCACTTCACAGCTGAACTGAATGAGCAAGGAGTCAAGGGGATGATACAATTTCCTGTAGGCCCAACAAAAGCTGGTATGGAAGAAATATGTGGGAGAAGATACCGCCCTGTGGCCTACAGCTATGCATTGCACAGGCAGCCTCCAGCAGGTTAAGTGAGCAACACTTAATGGGCATAGATTTGTAACGTTTGTAACAGGGCTATGAGGAGACTACTGGTGGTAGGAGAGTTCTGTTACATACCAGGGTTTCCAAGCTTGCATGTGCAAGTTTCTTTTAGTTAAAATGACCCTTAAATGAAACCAGAATCCCACTTGGACAATGGGGAAGCGTGGAAAATGTTCCACATTTTGAAGGAGGAGGGTGAAAACAAAAAAAAGAGTAGGAGGATTTATTTTTTAATGTGAGTCGTGGGGTGCAGACAGGATGCAAAATCCAGCAAACATGGGGGATAGCTGAGTAATTAGGAAAGCAGATGTTACTGTGGTATTCAAGCCCCCACTCCTCTGCTGTTCATTTTCTTTCCCAAGAAGTGAAAAGAAGTTTTAGAGACCGATCTGAGGTCATTCCAAAGCTGATTACTTTTTTCGAATGATATGCATGTAGTGGGAAAAAACCCCCAGTGTACTTAGGAGGCTTTTCCATGCCACAGGGGGTTGGATGCCATCCAAAAAAAACAGCAACACCTCAGCCGTTCTGTGCCCATGCCTGGCTTATTAGATGTGAAGGAAAAATCAGCATCACTTTTGCCAGGAGCTAGTCGTTTTCCTGCAAAATCCAATAAAGGAATACTAGCTTACTACAACTACACGAGTCAGAGCGGCCGAGAACATACAACTTTAATGATCTCCGCTGAGAGAAAGCAACTTTAGAGTACTTTTGCTCAGTATCCCAGATTGTTGGTGTCTGGTATCTTCTTAACCCGCAGTATGGTATCCCCACGTGATGTTGCCCACTGTAAGCAGTCTTTGCTGCTACAACACTTCCATCACTAAAGTTCCGCTGCACTTCACTAACTTGTCTTTAAATCTCCGGCGGATGTGGCAAAAAAAGCATCGCTTTTTAAACGAAAAGTTAAAACGACAGAGAGCATGTAAAAGCCATACCTTCAATTTCTGATAAATCCACACGTTTGCGACCACATTAATCCGCTGTTGTGCGTGTATAGATCCAAGGTCCGGCTTGGGAATCCTGCAGGGCGATGCAAATGCAGACAGATGTAATCCAGCCTAGTTTTTGTCCCCTTGACTTTTTTTTTCTTCAGTCTTCTTCCACAGAGAAAGGAAAGAGGGAAAAAAAGTTACAGCAAGATTAGCCGTGTCCAACTTTTTTCCCCTCCCCTCTCTGCTGATCCCAAGTGTCTTTCTCCCTCTCTCACCTCCTCTTTGCTTTCTCTGTTGTCTGTCTCTCGGTTTCTTATTACTTTTTCCCTCCCCTTGGTCTCTGTCTATTCCTCCAGCCTGTCTTCCAGTCTCCCTCCAACACACCCCCTCCTTTACCTCCTCTCCTCTTTCTCCCTGCTCTCTCCCTCTCTCTTTGGGAGATCTCTCTCAAACATGTGGTGACATCACCTTGTCCACAAGGCTGGAAAATAAGCCCTGGGCATCTCTCTAATCTTTCTGGCAAGCTGTTCCAGGCCTCTCTACCCTCTCTTTACCCTCTACCCCCATCATCTTACCTCCATTTCCCCCTCACCTCTTACTATTTGATTCATGACATACCAGAGAGGCAAAAAAATAAATAAAAATAAAGAAAACAGACTTGCTTCTATTCTGCCTGGGTTAAAGCGCTGTATTAGAAAAAGAAATACAGATTAGGTTCTCCTGGTTGGTGCATTATGGAGAGGAATTTACTCCATTAAAATTAATGAACTTACTTATCATACTTACTTATGATTGAAGGCACATCCACAGCTTCTATATTGTTTTATCACTGGCTTTTATTGCATCCAATCTGTAAAGTGGCCTCGGTTGGAGCCCCTGACCATCCAGAAACACTGGTCCTAACAGCCACATAAATTCCACCTTTATTGTCAATAAGTAAATAGTTCAGGAGGCGAATAAATATCACTTTGTCTTTTGATTTATGCGTACCTCCTTTCAGATGGTATGGAAGAATAGGTAGGGGAGTGTGCTCACATCTTCAAGATATTTATTTCTGTCCTCTGTTGAGAGGTCAACATCTCTACTGAGTAGTTATCTTTAACTCTCTCATTAGCTTTTACCCCTAGTTTAAAAAAAACAATAAAGGAAAATGTGAAAACTCTCTACGTAGCATCCATCCACTCAAATTGTTTAACTTCTGTCTAATGAAGCTGAAAATGCTTTGAACTAGATGCTTACCCAGAGGTATCCTCTTTGAACTAAAAACACTGGTGGAAAGCAAGGTCATTCAGCCACTACCAATGGGGAATCTGGACAAATGTGTGCATATGTCTTTGTATGGTTTGATGGCATAAGCAAAGAAAGGAATTGAAAAGGTGTGGCTTCCCCTATTTCATGGAGCATGTTGACAAATGATGTGTTGAAGTTTAGCTCTGACCAGACAATAAAAGTTACTCTGGTGAATCTCCCTATCCTGACATATTACCCAACCTCCAGGGATGAGCCAAAATGTTAATGATGTATTGCTCATCCAGTTCAATCCATCACAGTTCATGACTTATTGCAGTGTGAAGTGCAGAAACAAAGTAAAAGGCTTTCTTGTCATTGCCTGGCTGTGTTCCACAGTCTAAGTAGAATTTAAATCTACAAAGAAGTCAAAGAGGCTCCCCAAATGTGTCATGTCCAGGACCAAAAGTGTTCAAGTTCAGCAGTATTATGACCACATGGTCAGTCGTAACCATGACCATTAAAAGCATGAAAATATGTGAACACATCAGCATGATGCTAATATAATGGTGAGAGAATGGCCCCAACCAACCATACCTTGGTGATCTGCAAATCAACCAACAGGACTACTGCCAACAAGCAACAAGTGGGATACAACATATTGCAAAGATATAGTTCAAGCTATCTTATAACTTGGTGTTTCGTGAAGTCCATTCTTTATCATATTGTACATGCAACACTGAGAATGTTACAATGATTAACCATTTTGCTAAAGGTTGCAAATTATTCAATACATCTGTATGAAGTTTTGGTGAAATTTTTAAGTACTATGCATGAAGGTTACCCTGTGAAAATGTGAAAAAGTCCCCTTCAAATCACTTTTGTTGAAGATCATAAGGTGATTGTATACATTTGTTTGTAACTCTTGCTGTAATCTGATCATTTCTGTAGATGGAGTAGTGATTCTTGTGAAATGTGATTAGATGGAGAGTAGGATGGAAACACAATGGGCACCTCACAGTGGCTAGAGTTCACTGGTGTTTTGGCTGGTATGCTAATAAAAATTAAGTCAGTGTTGAAAGCTGCAGTTCCTCAGAGTTCCACGGCAACAAAAGCAAGGACGGAAGTGGAGAGGTAAGTGACGGAAGTGACGGACAAGGTAAGCGACTCATGTTGTAACTGACGTCAGACGCCGGAGATTTTGGTGGAAAATTAAAGCGAATGGTAGTTTAGATTTGAATAAATTCCTTTAAGCTTCAGTATAACCAAATACACTTATCAATTGTCTTATAACTAACAACATTTGTCTAAATCATCTCCAACACCCTGGAGAACAACGGGGAGAGTTTAGAGGCTCTCCAAGATTACATTGATCAGTGCTTCCAGGATCTCGTGATGAAGAAGGCCCAGTGTGCAGCTTCTCCGGCCAAACCTGAGACGCCGTCGTCGAAAAGACTTCGCCCGGCAGATTCCCCCGGCACAACATCGCCAGCCAGCAAAGATATTGTCGACATACTGGAGTCAATCGACCAACGACTGTCCAGTTTTGATGCAAGGCTGTCCTTGGTGGAGATTCTTCACCGGGAATTTAAATCCTTGCGAGAGTCCCTGGAGTTCAGCCAGCAGCAGGTGGAAACGCTCGCTGCTGAAAATACCACGCTAAGGGAGTCGGTGAAATGTCTCACAGACAATGTTACTCAGCTAAATAGAGAAAATAAAAAAATAAAAGAAACAGTTATAGATCTACAAGCCCGTAGCATGCGTGATAATCTGGTATTTTCTGGTATTCCAGAAGCCGCTGGAGAGGACGCGGAGACCACGGTAAAAAGCTTCATCAAAACCCACCTGAAGCTGCCCGAGGACACGGTGAAGAACATCGTCTTTGATAGGGTGCATCGCCTCGGCCCCATTCGGGCTGCGGCCGGGAGACCACGTCCTATCGTGGCCAAATTCGGCCACTACAAACAAAAGGAACAGGTGAAAAGCCGCGGCAGGGAATTAAAAGGAACGGACTTCAGCGTGAACGACCAGTTCCCCAAAGAGATCCTGGAACGACGCAGGGTCCTCTTCCCAATCCGACGCAGCTTTATCCAGAAGGGCTCCCGCGCTGTCATCGCTGTGGACCGGCTGTACGTGGACGGACAGCTCCACCGCGACCCCGACATCACTCCGTGGCTGTATTAACTTCACACCAGATAAGAATCCGCTACACCCTTTCCCCACCCACTCACACTAACTTGCATTAACATCTGTTTAACTTACTAGTATCAAATCACATCTTAGGTGTGATTTCATAGCAGAATTAACACCGTCACTCTCCGTCAATGGTTTGATCGGAATGTTTCCGGATTTTTTTATTATTTTTTTTCTTCTCGTTTTTTGTTCTCCTTTTTCCCCCTCTTGTTTTTATGCTGCTCACCCTTGTCCTTGGTTTCTTTCTTTCTTTTTTCTTTCTTTCACTGCTTCGATCACCTGCTTCCACACTCATCCACAAACAACATCCTTTATTTGGACACATACGCACAGCACGATCACGCACAGCCATGCGCTCAACGGCAGCACATTTACATCAGACAGCGCACACAGTCGTATAGGATACACACACTTAAACCAAGCGTACTCATATTAGTAAATATGCACACACATAGTCAGACTCAGGGAGCATCTCACCACACATTTTTTCTCTCTCCCCCTCTTTTTATTTACGAACAAGTGATGTATTCTCTCCACCTGTCTAAGCGACAAACACAGCGCACACCCCTAGTTATACACAGACATCTATGGGTGCACTAAGATTCGTTACATGGAATGTAAATGGAGCTGGCTCCAGAGAATAGAGGTTAAAAATATTTAACCAACTCAAAAAACTACAGGCAGATGTTGTCCTTTTACAAGAGACCCACAGACCTCTTAGAGGTTCGAATGAACTTAAAACACCTGAGTTTCCTAATGTGTTCTCAGCTTGTTATAATTCTAGACAAAGGGGAGTAGCAATTTTAATCCATAAAAAAATTAATTTCACAGTACTCGATACAGTTATAGATCCAGAGGGCAGATTCTTAATCATTAAACTATCTATACTTGATAAAAAGCTATGTATTGTAAGGGTATATGGTCCAAATGTTGATGATCCCTCATTCTTTCACAGTTTTTTCAGTGCACTCTCTGAACACTTAGATGGCACACTTGTTCTTGGAGGCGACCTCAACCTTGGACTAAATGAAGAAATGGATAGGCTCAATACAGCAGGAACTCAGCGTAATTGGCAGTCCATAAATATAATCAAACAGTATATGAGCAACTTTGGTCTTTGCGATGCATGGCGCTCCCTTCACCTCACCAGTAAGGAATATACTTTTTTCTCACATGTCCATCACTCCTACTCTCGTCTGGATTATTTTTTGGTCAGCAGCTCACTGCTGAGGGACATTTCAGACACTGAGATTCACCCTATAGCTGTCAGCGATCATGCTCCTGTATCTTTAACACTAATGCACAAGAATAATACTACGCCTAGTAAAAACTGGAGATTTAATACATCACTGCTTAAAGATGAAGACTTTATTAAATATTTTAAAAAAGAGTGGACTTCATATTTAGACTTTAATGACACTCCCGGAACATCAGCTTCTGTTCTATGGGAAGCAGGGAAAGCTGTGATGAGAGGTAAGATAATTTCTTTCACATCACATAAAAAGAAAAAAGAAAACAAAAATATTCAGGAATTAGAAAAAACCATCAAATCACTAGAAGAAGCCTATGCGTCCGACCAAGATCAGGAAACATTGAACAAAATACGCAAAACAAAACTAGAATTAAATGAGATAATTGATAAAAAAAACAAAATTCTTAGTACAAAGACTACGCTTACAAAATTATGAACATGGTAATAAATCCGGTCAATTTCTAGCAAACCAGCTAAAAATAAATGAAGAAAAAACAACTCTATGTGCTGTTCAAGACTCATCTGGGAACACAGTATATGACCCGAAACAAATAAACAACATCTTCAGGGATTTCTATAAAACGTTGTATTCACCACAAATAAACCCATCTAAAAAGGAAATTGATCAGTTTTTAGACAACATAACTCTCCCAAAATTATTAGACTCTCAAGCAATGGCATTGGATTCGCCACTGACACCAGGTGAACTCCAGGAAGCCCTGATAAGTATGCCCAATAATAAGGCTCCAGGTCCAGACGGCTTTCCTGCAGAATTCTACAAAGAATTCTGGACGATTTTAGCCCCAATTTTTTACAGAACGCTGTTGGAGATCAAAGAAAATGGCAGACTCCCATCAAATATGAATTCTGCAAACATTAATCTCCTGCTAAAACCAGGCAAAGACCCTGTATATCCCTCAAGCTATCGTCCAATATCCCTTATAAATGTAGACCTTAAAATAATCTGCAAAGCTCTCTCGAAGAGACTAGAGAAAATAACCCCCCTCTTAATTCATCCTGACCAAACTGGTTTCATAAAAGGTAGGCACTTATCAACAAATACACGTAGATTACTTAATTTGATAGACTACTCATACAGTAAAAACCTTGAAACTACAATATTTTCTTTAGATGCAGAAAAAGCGTTTGACAGAGTTAACTGGAAATTTCTATTTGCAACTTTACACAAATTTGGTTTTGGATCTTCTTTCATCAACTGGTTAAAAATATTATATAATTCCCCAACAGCTTGTGTCAGAACAAATGACCAGACATCCTCCAGCTTCTGTCTCCTGAGGGGCACCAGGCAGGGATGCCCACTCTCCCCTTCACTGTTTGCAATTTTTATTGAACCACTAGCAGCAGCAATTAGACAGAATTCAGTAATTAAGGGCATAAAATGCAAGAACGTGGAACATAAAATCAGCCTTTATGCGGATGATGTGCTACTCTTTCTCCAAAATTCACAAACCAATATCTCTGGGGTGATTGAATTGATAAACTCTTTTGCAAGAATATCAGATTACTCAATTAACTGGTCAAAATCTACAGTCCTTCCGATTAATTGCTCCTTCCATAATTCCTCTTCTACTCCACTGCAATCGGGAAATATAAAATATTTAGGTATTAATGTTTCTCCCAAGCTTGCAGATCTAACTAAATTAAACTATATCCCACTTTTAAAGAAAGTAGAAGGCAATCTGGCTAGGTGGAAATGTCTACCCATATCACTCATGGGAAGGGTTGCCGCTATAAAAATGATGGTCTTACCAAAAATAAATTATTTATTCTCAATGATCCCAACTAAACCGCCACAAGATTGGTTCAGATCTCTAGATTCATATATGTCCAAATTCCTTTGGAAAAATAAGCCCCCACGTATAAGATTAAAAACACTACAAAAGACCAAGGATAAAGGAGGATTAGAACTACCTAACTTTCAGCACTACTTCTTAGCCAACAGGCTCCAATTTATCTCAGGATGGCTAAAACATACCCTCTTAGATGAACCTTGGCTAGATGTAGAACAAGCACTTTGCAATAATCTAGAGATTTCAGATCTACCATTTATCAGCTCAAACATTCAACGACATGAATGCTTCAAAAGCGTCAACATTAGCTCCTCTCTGACAGCATGGTGGGAGTTTCTGAAGTTGACAGAGTCTTCATTAATCCCATGCAAACGTACACCTATCTGGAACAACCCTGACATATTACAAAACAATAATATGATAAACTTTTCAGATTGGAGTGGTAAAGGAATCAAATATTTAGAACATATACTAGAAGGAACAGAATTTATTTCATTTGACAGACTAGTTACACAATATGGGATCAACAAGAAAAGATTTTTAGAATATCAACAAATTAAATCCATAGTAAAAAAGAAATTTAAACCGGGTCAAGTTGAACTACAAACACCACCAAGTGTGGTTCAATTTCTTACTCTTAAACCCCCCAAATTACTATCCAAAATATACAGAATGCTTTCTAAAATAGATGAATCAATATCACTTCCTATTGCAAAATGGGAAGCGGATTTATCAGTTAACTTAGACCAAAACTTCTGGTCTCAGATTTGCCTAAAAACCTTTCATCTAATTAGAAATCCCAGTCTTTAATTAATTCAATACAAAATACTACATAGAGTGCACTATACAGGTCATCGGATGTTCAAGATGGGCTTTACGTCTACCAACAACTGCTCACACTGCCAAACCAATTCACCGGACAATTATATCCACGCTCTTTGGTTCTGTCCACCAGTTCAGAAGTCTTGGCGTGAGATATGTGAAGACTTATCGAAGTGTCTGAAATGTAACATTCCAACTTCTCCTTTAGTGTGTTTGTTGGGCAGCTTAGATAATGTCACTTCAGAAAAGAATATAGCCCACATGGTTTTCACTGCCCTATGCATAGCCAAGAAAACAGTCCTCATGAACTGGAAAAATAAAAATAATCTTAATTCTAACCAGTATAGAAATTATCTATTAGATTACATTAGTCTTGATACAGCCTCTGCCATCACATCAGATCAATTGCTCTGGGCTCCTTTGATCAGCTCCATCACCTAGTGGGGGTGGGGGGTCATAGTTTGGTCCCACCTTCACTGTTGTGATTGGTGTGGGGGTAGGGACAGGCTTAGGGCGTCGGGGGGTTCCCCAGGAGCATCTTCCTTGGGGGGCTCAACCCGGGGTAGCGGTCATGGCCAATTAAGGGCTCTGTTGGCTCTTAGGTGACGGTTTCCTCGTGGCTGCGTGCAGCGGGGCTAGGGGAGGGTCTGTGCTGACGGACGTGGGTTACTGACCTGGTAGCCTGGCTGCCCCTGGGTGGGTCCGGGACGGGCGTGAGGTTCTGGGGGCGCTCCGTCTCTGGGCTGGGGCCCTGGCCGGGCCTCGGGGGCTCGGGTCCTGGTTGGTGTGTTGCTGGGGTTGTGGGCGGGTGGGTATACGGGGGCCCAGCCCTGGCGCAGGGCGCCGCCAGTGCATCAAGCCACCTGGGGGACTCTTCAACTGGTGGGGGAGGTTGTCATATCTTGCAGGAGCTTTCCTCTCCTCAGGAATTCTCTCTGCAGGAGGGGGAGATATAGGAGAGGTGGAGGAAGATCTCAGCCTGGGCGTCTATTGTCTTGTGTAGTCTGGAATATGAGTGGATGATGGGGTGGGTGCAGTTTTCTCTGTAGTGGGGTCGGGTGGGCTGTCCCGGGCTCTGTGGGGCCGGGCGGCGCTGCTGCACTGGGCCCTGGTCCGGATGGGCCTGGGTCCCCTTTCCCTGGCGGGTTGCAGAGTATGGGGGTGCCTACTGGGGTCAGCGGGGGAGCTGGCCACAGGGAGGGGTCACTTGCCCCTCCCTTTCTTCCCTCCCCATCTCCAGCTGCCTCCCTCTTCCCGCTCCACCACAATCACCCACACATGCAGGGCCTTGGGGTAGGGGTGTGTCACCAGGGTGCAGAGGAGGCATCCCCCCCCTCTGTCCCCTTCTGGCTGCCTCTGCCTCAATTTTATCTCACAACTTAGACATTCACATTACTCACACTCTCATAACACATACATATAGGATCTTGGGGGTGGGCTCACAACACGGACTCCAAATTACCATCAGGGTGTACACCTCACCCCTGGCGTCGTTGCCCACCTCTCAATTTTAAATACACGTAGACATTGAGGGCTATCAGGAGGGGCTATGCGCTTACCTGCTGCTCTCTGGCAGGTAGCTCCATGCCCTCCTGGGTTTTAATTGCACCTTAGAACACATATACATCAACACTACCTATGAGCGGGTAGAGGGAGGTTTGGAGTCTTCTCACACCCCCGGTCTCTGCGGCCTGCTGGAGCGGGGGGGGCTAGGAGGAGGAGTTGGCCGTCCGACTGGGGTCTGGTGTGTGGGGCCTCCCTGCTGCTGCGGAGTCGGGGCAGTCTGCTTCTCCCCACTGCAGGGAAAAGGGTAACACCACCTGGGTCTGGGTGCAGTTTCCCCCTCCAGGGGCAAGGGTACCTAGACCCGGTTCTTAGAGTACGCTTGGGGAGTGTGATTGTGTGTACAGCGTCTCTTTATGTCTGTCTCCACGTTGGTTGAGTGTGGAGTAATTGCCTATGAGAGCATGAGGGTGGGAATGGATGTCTGTATTTGAGTGTGCCTGTATGTCTGTGTCTATATGTCAGGTTGGGTATCAGACGCCACCTCTCTGGGGACATCTCAGGCCCTCCAAGGTTTGGAGGCCTATCTCCCCCCACCACTTCCCCTGCCGGTGGCAGACGCCCTCAGACATCGGTGCATTGGTGGTTCTTTGTGTCCGGGGGTGGGCGTCCGGGTACACACCGGCTCACTCCTTGGTGGCTGCTTATCGGGGCCTGGAACCTGGGGCTCGCTCGGGCCACTTCGGGGGTGGGGTGCCCTCGGCCTCTCGGCCTGGGGCTCAGTCACTCAGGCACAACTGGCTGCCGGCGGAGCTCACGGGCACGTCACTGCAACCCCCCTGGCTTCTGCTCCGCGGCTGCTGAGTGATCCCTCATCTGGGACTCTCCTCAGCTCTTTCTGGGACAGTGGCGCGGCTGCCCCTCTTTTGGTCTTCCTTGGTCTCTTGTGTTCTGGGGGCCTCTGGATGTCTGGAGTTTTGATCTCCTCCATACCTGCTTCATGCCCTGGAGGATGGGACTGTGGCCCCCCACACCCTCTAGCAGATCATTACATTAAGGAACCTTTTAAATACAAGCGCGCTCATGCTCACAGGTGTACACACAGGTGATCACACACACAAACTACACCCTTTTTGGCTCCTACCTCAAAGCACACTGTGCGCTGTCGATCTTACGTGCTGCACAATAATGTTTAATATTAAGTATTTAGTGTTATATTCCCATATATCATTGTGATGTTGTTTATTCTATTACTCTCGTTTTCTTCTGCTTGTTTTCTTTTTTCTTTCTCAACAGGTGATCCAGGTGATCGATATATTTATTTTTTGTCTGCTTATTTTGTTGGTTTTTGTTTTTTGCCCTTTATCCCTGTCCCTCTTCTCCGCTGTTTTTGTTTTCCCCCTCTTTCTTTCTCCCTTTTCTTTTCCCCTGTCCCGTATCTAGCAAGTAAAAATTTAAAAAAAATAAATAAAATAAAATAAACAATAAAAGGTAAATCAAATGGACCATTACGGCAAGGCTGGGATGGTCCATTTGGTAAAGTAAATCCGTTGGGCATCTTTCTTCGCCTTTAGACAATAATTCTGATGGCAAAAGAACCAAACGGGACAGGTTTAAAAAAAAAAACAAAACAAAACAAAAAAAACCAAAACAAAAGCAAGTCAGTTCCCATAAAATGTTTTGTTAAAATTCCCCAAATCACAGCAGAAACAGACACGTTTAGAGCTTGGTACTACAATAGGAGCTTACAGTCAATTTCCCCTTGTTACGTTCCATCTAGGGGGCCAAGACAACATGAAAAGGAATTCATTTTCAACTTGCAAAAAAAGAATAAATGTTACAGAAATTTAAATCATTAGTGGTCATTACACCCACTTTCCCAAGATTAAAACATCCTCCCGATAATGGTTAATTCAAGAGTGAAGAAACACTGATGGGTTAAAGTCAATAGAAACGAAGAGATGATAAAATAGACCTAAAGGACACTTCATCTCCTTTTCAATACAGCGCTATAAATTAGCTAATGCTTGAACTTTAGAGAAGCAGAATGGGATTATCTAAGCCCAGAAGCACCTGAAGTTTGAAAGGCAAGTGGAATTGGGTTCAAGTAGAACTATGGCGCTACACAGTGCTTTTCTTCTTCATCTTTGTTTTTGCATAGTTGTATCACATTTTGCTGACTCGTTTTATCACTGATTCTTTGGTCACACTTGGTGATGATGGACACTGGATAGGAAAACTCCAAAGTAGCCATGGATGATTTCTACATTTAAATATTTGTCACTCATGTCTCACATCATCAAAAAATGTAATATTAGTGAAAGATAACCGAAGTTAAAACAAAATGCAGTTTTTAAATGATGATTTGATTTAGTATGGGAACAAAGCCCTCCAAACCTACCTGGCCCTGGGTGAATTAACTATGATTTAACAGGTTTTGGAAAGCTGAGCTCAATCTCACTAACCACACACAGGCCCGATTAATGCCAAACCTGTTAAATCAAAAAATCACTGAAACAGTGTTGCATCTTCCTATGAGTGTCAAGCCAAAATTACTCCAAAAGTGCGTCGATGACTCATGCAGGAGGTCACCAAAAAAAATCCAGGGCAGCATTTAAAGACTGCAGGCCTCATTTGCCTCAGTTAAAGTCAGAGTTCATGAGACTGGGAAAAATTGGCATCCATGGTAAAGTTCCAAGGAGAAAACCGCTGCTGACCAAAAAGAACGCAAAGCCTTGTCTCACATTTCCCAAAAAACATCTTAATGATCTTTTTGGAAAAATATTTTGTTTACTGATGAGACAAAAGCATCTGGCACATAACTAGCACAGCGTTTCATAAAAGTACAACAATAGTCATAAATGGTGGTGCTAGCGTGATGACCTGGAGCCGTTTTATTGCTTCAAGAACTGAACGACTTGCTGTAATTGATGGAACCATGAATTCTGCTCTCTGTGAGAAAATCCTGAAGGAAAATGACAGGCCATCAGTTCGTGACCTGAAGCTCGAGCAAACTTAGGTTATGAAGCAGGACGGGCTGAGCCCCTGAGTCTCAACACCAGCAAGTTTCTCTGAATGGCTCAAAAGAATAGAATGTTTTTGGAGTGGCCTAGTCAAAGTCGAGATGCTTTGGCATGACCTTAAACAGGCCGTTCATGTACAAAAACTCTCAAATGTGGTTGAATTAAAATAATTCTGCAAAGGTGAATTGGTCTAAATTCCTCCACAGCAATTTTGAAAGACTCATTGACAGTTATCGCCAATGTTCCCTCTAATTTTTCCATGTGTCTGAGCGAACACACAAACTCCCTGAGCGGTCCCTTGGACCACTGTGAGCAACATTAGACGTGTCCACTGTGGTCACGCCAGCATCGAATCCATCCGAGTTACATGGGTTATTAAAATAATCAAATTACAGCATTTATGTTAGACTACTTTTAATTAAATGCTTTAGCCCAATTACAATGAAAATTTTAAAAAATCTTGTTCATGACCTGTGTAGTATGTTAACACTATTGGAAGTAAAAATAACTTGAACTCCAATTTTGAAAACACAACTTTTTTTCTTTTTTTTTCTTTTTTTTTTAATATAAAGCTCTGACTTGTATTATGAGTATGAGTCTGTAGTCTGTGAGAGAGTCCTGTAACTCTCTGTCTGCAAAAGACAGTATATAATGACCAATGTTGGGCAATTAATTATATAGTTACTTCTTCAAAAAAGTTACTGAGTTTTGCAAACATTAAAGTTTTTTGCAGCTGTTTACCTAAAAATGCAGCCAAGGGTTTTTTTTAAATAAACATTTCAAACTATTTACAGAACAATCAGCTGTTCTGCATCACATTTGATGCCACACAAATTATTTGTGCCACTCCAAAAAATAATTTCTGTCCACTATGAGATAAAGGAGAACAACAGCCTGATACCTGCAGGCCTGACAACAGGCGATGTATCACTCCTGTAACACCTGTAACATTCAGCAGTCGCCTCATTGTTCTGACACACACAACAAAACTATTGACTACACTACACACTAACTACACAAGATTTGCGCTAAACGTCGCAAATCTCTCACATCTCACAACACCGCCGTCACTCCTAAAACTTCTCCCTTCCTAAACATCTAAATGCCATGTTGCCATATCATTTTTTGATTGGTCGACATGGTACATTTTTCCACCAATAGGAAAGGGTGGGGGGTTTTTGGTTTTGTTTTTGCTCAAAGGCGGAGAGTGCTTTCGAGCGCTTTCCTTATAAAACACAGTTTTTACCGTTTCTTCCCGCAGTAAATATAAACAATGATAGTATTCAGGAAGAAAACCAAACATTGCATATATTTTTATCATAACTCTGGTTTTACGTGGCCTATCAACACAATTTAAAAACTGGTATAAAGTCCACACTTTTTCCGTCAATTGTTCCGTCTGTCCTGCTCACATCTCCAATGGTTGTCCACGTTGTCATTAACGTGGCTTCACTCCACATCAGCCACGCCGCTTTGCTAGCTAAAACACCGGTGTCGGCACATAAGGACGCTGTCATAACCTGTCAACCACGTTGATTAGCTGCGTATATACAAATGTGAATCGCATTATTGGCTGGACTATGGGATAAAGTGGCATCGTTCTAATCCCATACAGGAGCAGCCAGTCACTTACTGACTAACACTGCAAAACAGAATTGTTAAAGTATTAATTTTAATTTCAATTCAGGTTAGATTTTTTTTCTGTGCGCAACGCAGATTTTCTGTGCGCAGAGACCGTGCCAGCAGTGCGCAATTGCACACGCGCGCAGCTTAGAGGGAACATTGGTTATCGCAATCACTTGATTGCAATTCTTGCTGCCAAGGGTGATTTAGAGGACAATTACATATATTTTTTTTCATAGGGCCAGATAGGTTAGGATAACTTTTTTTTCCCTTGAATAAATAAAATCATAATTGGAAAAACTGTATTTTATAATATTAAAATTTGTTTTGATGGTCTGAAACATTAAAATGTGACAAATATGAAAAAACCCAAGAAATCAAAAAGTGGGCAAATAATTTTTCCCAGCTCTTTATATAATCTGAACCTGATGCCTGGTATTTGAAAACTTTATTTTGCAACTTTTTTCCTATGAGCATGTTCACATTCATTTCAAAGCCATGCTCTGCCAAAGAACCTTGAAGAGCAGAGCAGCTAGCGTGGGAATAGATTCTTGGTATTGTTTGAATATTGGGAACTTTAATTTTCTGTTTGAATGGATAAAACTAATACTTAAAGTTTTTAAATTGCACAACTTTAAACAGGCTACTGGCAAATTCACAGATAAAAATTCAAATCACTTTCATTTGAGCCCGTAGTCTTCAGAGTTAAATATTTTAATGCTCAAAATTCAATGGTTTTTGAATCTCCAGAGTAAAGTGTTGTTATAAAATTCTTTTCGTCACAGTCTTTTCTTCTCTGCATCTATTAAAGTTTTAATTATATACAATGAAAGAATAAGCTCGGTCTAAAAACAAAACAAAACAAAGCTTAATTGCATTTTTGTAAAGGCTTAGTAAGGGAAATGGCATTGTTGCCATAGGAATTGTAAGCTTTGAAGCACATATTGCACAAGCTGTCACCCTTTACACACAAACACTTGAGCACTCGTACAGGTACAGTTCTCCTTCACAGCTTTACAAACACCCTTTCATCATAACGGACTTGTAGCTATTTACCTGCTCCACTTTGCCATCATCAACAAATGCCATGATTACTGAGGAGAGATAATTTCCGTGCCAAAGTTTTCTGCTGCTGTGCTGCTCAGAAGTGCAACTTGCCAATGCAGAGGAGAATTGCGATAATAATTACCAGACCTTTCCTTCAAAGGTGCCTCTGAGTGTTTCTGAGCAACTGAAGGATAACAAGAAAAAGGGATTGACAAGAAAGATGCAATTATTTTGAAGGTCTCTGTATTATACATGAAAAGACGCTGTTTCGGAGCTCTCCCGAGAGCTGCATATGGTTAACAGATTTGTCTTCTCCTCCAGTTCTTCACAGCTCTACTACGCGTACAAGGAAATCAGGCCATGCTGCTGCATGCGACTGCGGTTTCAATGAGAATTGATGTAAATGCTCCAGTTCACATGCATATGAGCCATTCATATCTTTGCCTGGTGGGACTAAATTGTGATGACAGCCCTGAGAGACACGATCATAAAGGGCTTCATCATTAAAAAATATGGGAAACAAAAGACAATAAAGGCAAAATAAAAGATTGCCATGAAGGATCAGCGGCGGAGATATGATCGTAAAAATTCGGAGCCTTGGGGGAAGAAGGGGTTCAGAGGAAATAGGCCTCACTTCAAATCACTGTCTGTGATGTTGTTAAACAAATTGACAGGGAACACATGACTGCCGCGCCTGTCCTGGTTAGACCGGGACAGGTTTTTACAGGCCTTGTGTGTCTATCTGGGCATATAGGGGTGTGTGTGTGATGGTGTGATACATTACCATCACACGTATATCGTGCACGGTGGGTGGTTTGGCCGAGTTCCAGCCCTTGGCTGGGGAGGATATCTGGAAAGGAGGATCAATGAGCTAGTCAACCGGCGTCGTATGGTGGTCTGAAAACGTTGCATGATTTACGACAGGCGAGGCCTCGGTTTAACCGGCTTTATTCCATCAGCACTCAGAGTTTTGCCTCGCCTTCTGTTCAGCTTCAGCTCTGCTCGGCACCTCTACTTTTACACGCACCTGTTCCATACTGCTTAACAGGACACCACTTTTAAAATTAAGTAGGGCTTTTCAATTTCAGCTCTCTCGAGTTTCCCTAATTAAAAATGAGCAGGGAGGCAATCCAGTGTGATTACAGCTGAGGACTCTTGAGTTTCGTGCCGCAAACAAATCTAAGAGTCTCAAGGAAGAGGTTGCACCTGTTGCAAAGCCCTCTAAACAGGTTCTCCAGAACTAGTCAGACTCTCTGTCATTGGCACCTATGGGTTAGGATGAGGCATCAAGGGAAGGGAGGAGTCCACATGTGGGAGCACATGTTCTATTCTAGACTCTGAGTCTGTTTACTTCTTCATGCCCTCCTTCTCGATCCTCTCCTGTTCATCTAACCATGCTTCTTTCACATTACCCTCCGCCACCCTCTTCATCCATGGCTGTACCCGTACTGAAGATGGACTCTACTCCCTTTCCTCCTCCCTTACGCCCATCTCCAGGACTCTTTCTCTCCTTCAGTAACTATGTGAGGCACACGGAGTGAATTGATCCTGGCAGTGTCTTTATTGGCTCAGTTATTTCCACTGCATGCTCCCATGCTCCCCTAAAAGGATGAGGAATTGGACTGCAAGGATGGGAGGTGGGGGTGGAGGGTGCGGTGGCGCTGAAAGAGGGAAGTAGGCAGGCAGGATGGGCGTTGTTTAGGTAGAGATGGGGTAGGGCGCTGAGAAAAGAGTGGGAAAATGAGAAAGAAAGACAGAGGCGCAGTCAGTGAACCCTCACACAGCAGCAGTGAAAGTATCGTGCAGACACACAGCCGAGGAGAAGATGCAGTCGGTGCACTCGGCGAGGCCGTGTATCTTCAGCGCAGACTGAGAAGTGGATTCTATTTCAAGCATGAGTGGCGATATAAATCAGTCAATCAATAACGAAAGAGATAGCCACACATGCTCCGAGATGGGCAAAGGCCCAAAACACATTCCAGCACACAGCAGTAATTTAGTGTGAGGTACTCCTGTTTTGATAGTCATTAAAAGCTCCAGTACACTTGTATGTACCAGTAAATTGGCTTAATGCTCAACGCTGGCTCTTGTGGACTGATAATGTAACCCAGGCATCAGCTTAGCATGAGTAAACGTGTATGTGTGTGTATAAGTGTGTGCGTGTGTTTGCTAAGCTCCTCAGTTTGCTGGTCTGCATTATTGCCGCAATAAGCCATGGAATAAAGTCAAACTGCCAGGCGCCGAGCTGAAACATTCTCACTGCTGCAGCAAACCAGAAACGTGAGCAGCAACATCGCCACACACCGAGCGCGTTTCGGATTTAAGACCGGAGCAACGCGCTGTAATACGTTACCAAAGTCTAATTTAGCCTGTCGTGACATCGGGGGTAGTGGAGAAGCACAAAATAGAGCATCATAAAGTGAAGGAATGGGATCAATAAAGAACGGGGCAAAATATAGTTAGTGCGGGGAGATAGGGAAGGAGGGCAGAAGGAAAAAGAAAGATGAAGGCGGTGTAGATTAAGTGTGCTACATCCTGCACCATGACGAGAAGCATGTGGAGCCTATTTGTCCAACTGACACATATTCCAACAACAGCACTTAATTTTTTTCTCTCCCTTTCTCCCTCCCTTTTCTTCACTCAGTCTTTCCTACCAGAAGAAAGGTTCGTAAGGCAGTGAAGGGGGGCATGGGTCTGTGGAATAAGTAGAGACGGGCTAATGAGAAAGAAAAGAAAGAGTCTGAGAGAAACATGGAGACACACACGCAAAGAGAAGAGAGAGACCACAAAGTTGTGGGGAGCAGTGGAGGAAATACAGTAGCTCCAGCAGTAGTTTTCCATTGGGGTCTGGAAAGAGTTGCTGTACTCCTCTTTCTCTCAGAGTCAGAGAGAGGAGTCTGTGGCCACATGATCACCACGCCACGTTATTCAGAAGTTGATGGAGCCCTCCTCTGCTTCCAAGACTTTGGAAAAAGCACAATTTTCTTTTGGCCAAGTTTTCCAAACATGCCACATAAACTTAACACAAGTCTGATGGTCTTGCATGCCAAGTGAATTTTCCATATAAAATGTTAAACAGACAGCTTCCTTGTACAGATAGTTCCCCCCCCGACTCAATCATAAATGCTGGTGCTTTACTTGAACATTTCCTGTGGACACGTTTCTCTTTTATGCTCAGCTTTTGATATGTGCTTCTACATGAAAATGATATAAAGAATGTACAGATGTGTGTGGAAATATAATTTGTCTTATTCATAGTATTCAAATTATGGTATCCTGTCCAAGCATTGCACCTTTGAGGACGCCAAGCAAACAGGCCTCTACTTGAGTGTCTGAAATGCTGTGTCAACATTGAGCTGTTTAAACCAAACTTAACCTAAAGTGGGACTTACTGTAGTTCTAAAAAAAATGCTTCTAATAGCAAATGGTCTTAATTCAAGTACAGATATACAACTTATTTAAATCTTTGTTCAGCTGCTGAGTCGCCAAAGCAGATCATTTGCCTCTATTTTCTACATCTGAGTCTTTCCTCTCCAATTTTGTGTTTTTTGTGTTCAAACTGCTCAACCTGAGCTGCCCCACTCATGTACTCTTGAACATCAACATCCTCACCCCAGCCTCCTGTCTTTATGCTAGTGCCACCATCTCCAACCTTACATCAGAACAGGTCTCACGAACACCTTGTAAACCTTCCCTTACACTGTTGCTGCTATCCTACTGTCACAAGTCTCCGCCCGAGCCACCCTGCCTGAAGTCAGTTGTTTGCCTCCATTATACACTGTCTGTTGCTCCAGATTGTTAACCCCCAGGTATTTGATTCTGTCTTGGTTCTACTGGCTTTCATTCCTCTTCTCTCCAGAGCACACCTCCACCTGCTCCCTACTCTTACTGCAGATCATTTTGGTGTCTTCAACCATCATAGTCCACGGAAACTCCTTCCCGACCTGTCTGTAACCGCTGCAAACAAGAAGGGGCTCATAACCAATCCCTGGTCTAATCCCACCCCCACCTATAATGCATCTGTCACTTCTACTGCACACCTGACAAAGTACAGACAGATTGATGATGACTATGTTATGTCAGTTCTCAAACCAAGACACAGGATCTATAGCCATGCTTATAGCTCTTATTGACAATGAATAAGTTGCCATAACATAGTCATCTTAAGTGAGCTGTACTTAGTTTTTCAAAGGAAACCAGTTTGCAAAGATATTTACTGTTTGCATGCTCACAATTGTCTCTAATCTTGTACTTCCATAGGTACAATTTCTGTTTTCAGTAAAGCAATTTCAACCACTCAGAAGAAAATGCATTGTTGGCACACATGTTAATGCCAGTGTAGCTAGCTAACAATAGCTGCTATTTGTGAAGCATTACATACAGTCGTGTGGAAAAGAAAGCTTTCGAAAAGAAAAAAAAGTTAACTCTTACTGTTTCCACAGCAATTAAGAGGGTAAGTAGCAGTCAGGTGCTGCTAATCAAATCCACTTGAATAAATGATGATCAGAATGTGAGCATTTCTACAAAAGCAGAGGATTTAGTGATTGTCTCATCTGAACCAATCAGATATGTGTTGACACAATGCTCCAATCTTATCAAGAGTGGACAGAGCAAATTTACCCCACATGAGACTGCATCTCAGACTTTATAGGCCTCGGTTAGCATGTCAGAATTTTCAGTGTTTATGACAGAAAACCTCTTCTCTCTAAAAAGAACATTATTGTCTAGCTTATGTTTGCAAAATAACATCTGAACAAACCACAAGATTTCTGCAACATTGTCCAGACAAGACCAAAGTGGAGATTTTTTGGACATAATGCACAAAACTGCCAAAGAGCCTAGCTCAGCATACCAGCACAAACACCTCATACCAACTGTCAAGCATGGTCGAGAGATTTGGGTTTGTTTTGCAATCACAGGATCCGTGCAGCTTGCAGTCACTGAATCGACCATGAAGTCATCTGTATACCAAAGTAATCTATAGTCAAATGTGAGGCCATCTGTCTGACAGCTAAAGCCGGGGCAAAATTTGGTCATGCATGATTCCAAGCACAGCAGCAAGTCTTCAACAGAATGGCTGAAAAAGAAAAGAATCAAACTGTTGCAATGGCCTAGTAAAAGACCAGGGCTCAACCTGACTGAAATGCTGTGACAGGCCCTTAAGAGAGCTGTGCATAAACAAAACCCCAATGAACTGAAGCAATATTATACCGTACTTTAGTTCAACCATTTTTTCACAGGACTACATAGAGTCCTGTGAAAAAAATCCTTGTGTACGTGTGTTGCTGGGTGATAATAATCATTGAATCATTGTTTTTAATATGGATGATAGAGTGTGAGTGAGGATCAACACGTTTCAGATGCGCACAAAATGTGGCAGCAATCACCTTTTTAGATAACAGCACCGGCTGTAAATTCAATACCTGTATAAATTTGCATAAAACACCAGTAATTATCTAGTATACATAGTACACAATTTTAACTTCTGGGATTCATTGTAGGGGGATATTTCATGCTGATAATTTTCTTTGTATGCTCAATAAGAACGATCTGTATTCATTTATCTGCTTCCATTCCTAAATGTTTGGGCTGCCATTCTCTTCTTTCCATCACTTCCACTTTCGCACACTGTTAGTCTCAATCCTGTCATCCTCACTCTGGTCAAATAATTTTCTTGCCCACCTTCTGCGAGCAAGTCTCTGTTCCTTGTGCTTTCAAGCTCAGTGCTTTTATGCTACTCTGTATTTCAGACTCTCATTCACTTCTTCTCTACCTCATCCTGGTCAGCTAATCCAAGTCTCCGCCTGCTTCACTTCCAGCACCAGCGGGGTCTGGACTCCAGTGGTCCTGTCCTACTTCCTATCACTACTATGTTGCTTTGCTAGAGTCTAACCATCAAATAGTTCATTTCTCAAACTCTGTACTTTGATACATATTGTTCAGTTATTTCAAATGATCTCTCTCTCTGATAAAATCCAGCCAGTAATTGACAAAATCACTTATATCAACAATATCTCGTATTTGCACCAGATGAGAAGCCAGGAGATCTTCAAAGTCATCAGGATTCATTATCTGCATGCACCGCCGAACCTGTCACCTGACTGACTGTCAATCCAAGATGAATGCTGTTAGGCTACAATGACTTATTTAAATGCATTAATCTGGTCTACTTTTTTTATTTGTCTTTGTTTGTTTTCGTTTGGCCTGCAGTAGACTCTGAGAAAATTAAATATCCCCTACAGACATATTGAAAGATATATAAAAAAATAGTCTCTGCTGTGAATAATAATTTATTTCTGACATGCCATTTCCCAAAGAAACATTAATGCAAATATGGTGTTCTGAAAGGGTTGAACTAAGAAGGACAAAAGTGGAATTCTATCCTCGGATGAAAAACACAAGTTTCATCACACCTGCTGGGAGAGGATTGGCTATTGAAATGCTACATCAGGTACTTGGATTTTGCTAACAGCTTTGTTGGCTGATTCTAAAGAACTAATCTCCAGGACCCTGACCATACCTCAGCTAGAACCTTGTCACAGGGACAAACAAATTTCCATTTGAGGTGTAGCGCTTTCCATCAGTACTTGAAGTTAATCGATTTATAAGGGACGATGTCCAAGGCGGTGGGAGGGTGGGCTTCATCTCTTCCTTCGCTCTCTGAGGATTCACGAAGTGATGTCATTTGTTCAAGGGCTGGAGATATCCAAAGAAGTATTAAGACTTGGCCAAGGTCGACTGTTGACACTTGCCTCCTAATTGCCCGGGGGCTGCATGGACGCGCAATCTGTTTCCAAATGCAGAACTGCACTTTAAGAGATTACAGAGGCACACCTGGAATACATATTACTCTTCAGCATCACACAAGACTTGTCCCTCTGTTTATCGGCTCAGATAGGTTATCCTGGCAAAAGTGTGGGCACGCACTTCCCAAAACACTCGGGCACGCTCTTTAATAACAGAGCATGCCGGTAAAAAACCTTGGCATGCAGAGGCAGATGCTGACTGGCAGCAGCACAGGCAAAACTGCATTACCACATAGAAGAGTTTTACAAGACAATACTCAGAGGAAACAGAGGCATGTGCATGTCCTTCAGTTACTCTGTAGCCTATTACAGGAGGCTGTAAAGCACATACAAAGCACATACTGCAGCGAGCGTCTGACTGAATCAATACCGGCATGCTTCATGTGGCGCAGGCTCAAACACATTCATTCTTTCAGTCACAAACAGACAGGGTGTTTATAACCAAATCAATAGGAGCAATATCAGTGTTGCGTGTCTCAGCTGTAACCTTACTGCTGTGTCTGCCATATGCCTTTTTGTGTATCTGCTCCATTAACTCTTCTTAAATGCTCATAAAGATATTTGTTATTGGAGAGTATTTCATCAGGGTAAGTCATCTTCGGGGTGGATAGATTTCAAACCAAAGTCATTAATAGTGGTTCTTAGTGTGGTTTCACGGCGGTTTACACCCTAAAAAAAGAGAAAGTACAAAAGTAAATCAGCCCCGAGAGGGAGGCTTTTAGGCTAATCGAACTGTCCGCCAGGTAAACGAAGCACACCAGGAGTTCAGGAAACTTCTGACAGCCGATGGTGGCAAGTGTAATAGAAAGTGCTGGCTCATTAACATAGGGCTCAGGTAGTGGCCCTGCGCTGTCCCTTCCAGGCTCATTATCTCAACAGCAATCCACCTCAGCCATAGCTAATTGGCTTCAAAACACAATAAAACTTCCAACATTCCGAGAAATCATTAGAACAAGGTTGTTTAGGGGGCTTGCTAGTGAGTTTCAGCATGTCTGGTAACACAAAGTGTAAGATGGCTGCGGGTTCACCCTAATTTCTCCACTGTAATGATGGATCCCACACACCGGGAAAAAGCATGAACTGGAAAGTGATAGGGACGCAAACAGGAGAGGGTGAAGCTGTCCTCCTTTTAGAGAAACAGTGCATTTTTCTCATGCAGTTCTGCAGTGCAAACACATTGTCACATAGAACTACAAACATGTGCCCAATAAGAAGAGAAGCACCCCTTCTGTCACCTCTGCATTAATACCTGCAGTGAAAGGAAAACTAAACGCGGATGCGGTTTTTAACCTAATTCACAAAACAGCATTAACATTGTTTCATGCTTGGACGACCTTAATGAATCGATCTGTCACCAGCGCTTGCTCCTCAAAAGCCGATCAAAATCAGATGAGAGCCAACGACTCACCAGACATTAATTTATTCGCTCACGGGTGTCACAAAACAAACTATATGTTGTAGCAACTTATTACGCCATGTCTTATTATTTCTGTTAGACTGCTGCGTGTCAAGGCGTTAAAGTGAGCAAGACAGATTACTGCATTATGTTTTCCTCCAGTTTGCAAGTAAATAATGTCCCAAAATGAAAACAAGAGAGCTGTTGCAATTCTTTTTTTTTTTGTAACTGACAAATTGTTGAGTAAATTTGCAGCAGCACTGACAGGTAGAGCCTGCAGGGCACAGAAGCTAAAATATCACGCTGCCTCTGCCTTAGGCATTTAGAGTTTGTTAAGGTGTTTTGAAGGGGGCGGGTGGGGGCGTGGGGTAAAAACAAAAAACTATCCCCAAAGTATCTGCTTTGTGAAGCAGGTGAGTCACCATCTCTCTTACATCTGTAGACTTACTTCTCTCCGAATCTCAGTGTGAGATGTGTTAGGTTGAATATAAAGAAGAAGATGATGCCGACTTAAATCTGGGGATGCATTATTTCTTCATGTTCGTCAACTGATTCTGGATATCATACTTCCTACATCCTCAGTCATATTTTTTCCCTTTTACTCTCAGACATTGTTAGATTAATGGCATTTACTTTACCCCATAACTAGTCCATAGCAAAGGAGAGTATCTGAGAACCTGACTAATTCATAAATCCATCATTCTTCAGCTAATGCCAGCTTAATGGTAACACTATGATAACTCTATGTGTGTATTTGTCCTGTCTTTTCCCCTTCACCCCCAAAAAGTCATGGCTAATGCCCGCCCCTCCCTGAGCCTGGTTCTGTCAAAGGTTTCTTCCTTCCCACTGTCCCTAAAGTGCTTGCTCATAGGAGGCCATTTGATTGTTGGGGTTTTTCTTTGTTTTCTCTGTATTAATGTAGTGTGCTTACGATATAAAGTACCTTGAGGCAATTTTTAATGTGATCTGCCGCTATATAAATAAAATTGAACTTAAATGATTTAAACTAGCTTTCACTTCTCTTCAAATTTAACATAGTCGATCGTGACACTACCATGGTGCTCTATTTGAGAAGGTTAAAATCATCACCTCACAGAAATAAGGTCATGGATTTGGATCCATTGGCAGGCTGTTCAAAGACATGGATGACTCAGGTTCACTGCTGACTGCTTGAGGTTTTCTTTCAAAATCTTCACACATCCTTCTTTCTTCACGATTCTTTCCACCTTCACAAGATTCCCAATTCCAGATGCACTGAAGCATCCCACAGCATAATTTCTCCCACCACCATCTTTCACCATGGTGATGCTGTTTTTTGGGTTGTACACCTCTCCCTTCTTTCTCCAAACATAAGCACCGTCTCTGTGGCAAATGAGCTCTTCTTTAGTCTCATCTGACCAAAAGGACGCGCTTCTGTTACGGATCATCTTTCTCCAGGTTGCCTTTAGCATACTTTAGTCTGGCTTGAAGGTGTCTCATCTGCAGAAGTGAAGTTTTTCTTGGTTTGCAACTTCAAAGTGTGCAGGGTTCTAGTGACTGTCTTCTTTGAGACTACAATTCCCAGCTTGGCTAAGTCCCTCACTGGTGTCCTGGCAGTTGTTCTGGGGCCTTTAGGCATGTTTTCTTTCTAGAGTCTTTGAAATCTTTCACTTCGTACCTATCTCTGCCCATCTCTGCCAGGCTTGTTCTGTACTGCGTGGCTCTCTTTGAATTGTTTTGATACTTCTCACTCCAGTTTTTGACACTTGGTAACGCTGCGATAACTTTATATACCCACTTCCTGCTTTGCGAGCATCAACAGTTTTTTTTCTTTCCCAAGCCTAAAGTGATTTCTTTTGATTTTCCCATAATGCTTTCCTCAAGTGACAGCTAAATCTCTCGCTGAAGTTTTTATGCTGTGTGGAAACTGTAAAACCCCTCAGTTTTAACTTGATTTTACAAGCTTTGAGCATTCAAGGTAAAGCAGCAGTGGTTTGTCCAGGGCTCGATAAAAATCTGTTTTTCAGGGGGCTAATGATATCTTTTTTTTCTGAAACAATTCTGTTATTGTATGCAAATAGAAGAAAATGTGTGCTTTCTAAGGAAAACTAGCATATTTAGAAACGCATGTTGAAGATCCCTTGCTCTGTTAAAAAAAAGCACTTAGGGAAATTTTGATAAAAATATAAAATTTCAATAGGTGGCAAATAATTTTGTCATTGCTGTGTTTTTTAAAATTGATTTTTATTAAATGTATTCATTTTAAATTTGTAGCTGTTTTTATGAAGGTCCTTTACCACTGCTAGGGGACGTGCCCTGGGGACGGCCCTGCCTATATGCCTACAAGATGCAGTCCTGAGATGAACCACAGCCTAACTGAGACCCAGAGGATGCTTCAGGTTTCAGTTATGCACCGTAAAGCATAAAGCATGATCGAAGCGTAAGCAGCTTCTGTATATTAACAAAATAGAAGCGTGTCATGTGTGTGTAAGCTCCTTGAGTAACATCCAGTCAAACGTCACAGGTGCGCCACAGCAACAAATTTTTATGTTACTCAAGGAGCTTACACAAAATTTGTTGCTGTGTCGCACCTGTGACGTTTGACTGGATGCCAGAAAATAAATGTGCACCAAGGCCACATGCCTACTATGGAGCTGTTCTACACACCGATATCATATTAAACAGACTCCCTCGACTAAACGAGTGTTTTCTGGTAAATTCTGGCCCAGCAACTGAGAAATGTCTGTACGGGTACAGCGTGATAAGAAAATATATCCTATGAGCCTCGTGCGCTTGAAAAGCACTGAGCATTGGAGAATGTGGATTAAACTCTGCCTTTCATCAAGTGTAGGCAAATAGCAGCAGGAGATGGTACCTTTCATTTGGCACCTGTCTGCCCGCACTCACACACGCCCTGCCTGCCTCTTTCATATGCATCAGCGGTCCTTGCAATTATTTTAGATTAGCTAGACCCCACTGCAGGGAGAACAGCCTGAGCCCGGGCCCTTTTGCGGCAGCGAGGCCTGGCTGGTGATATATCCAATGTGAAGTCTTGAAGTTAGTGGTGAACAGAGCCCGATCCTGCACTGTTATTTTTTTACACTTGCTCAGGCAGCTTCAATCAGGTTACAGGGCTCAACGTAAAGACCTTTTTATTATCCTATACCATTTTCCGTCACGGTGTCCAGGTTATTAAGAGTCTCAAAGACTTCAGAGTTGACCTGTTCACCCCGCCCAGAGAAGATATGCTCGCTATGATCGCCCGGGATCAATGATGGTGCGAGGCTGAGAACAGAGGGAGAGCAAATAGAGAAAGACAGAGAGAGGCAAGAGAGAGGATAGAGAGACAAAGAGACTGTTCCACATCAAGTCCTAAAGCTGATCGATTTCCTCCTAACAGGGCCTAGTAGCATTGATCGCAGTGTAAGTAGCTTCCTCGCTGTGGCTTACGCTGAGGCCCACACAGCATCGCCGCAATGGTCCACTGATACAATGATACCACACAGAGATTTATTTCACTGAGGTGTTCTCAGGGTTTCCTAATGATATGGTTCGGAGAGCCGTTTTGCAGCCTTGATATGACGTGCATGCCGTGACACGTAGGAGTTTCGCGAATTTGGTGAATGAATAATGTGTTAGACAATATGGTGGAGGCTGCCCTGCATGGGAGGGGGTGGGGGCGGGGAGGGGTTCTATGATCATCACAGGTGCTCGCCCACACACGGTTGTTGTTTTTATCCGAGGACGACTTCTGTGCTCGCGTGCGTCAACATGCGTGTCCTCTGAGCTGAGGGATTTTCTTTGTTTATGATCTCAGCTCAAAACTGAAACATGCAAAACAGAAAAGAGAGAGTGGGGGGCTAGGGCTTTTTTTTCCGGGGGGGGTGACTGAGCAGACAGATGAGTGAAGGATGAAGGGGTGGGGAAAAACAAAAAGAAACCAAATCAGGTCAGGTCTCGAAAGATTACTGCATGAAGGTGGTCTAGGCAGCACGGCCAATTATGCATGACATTACTGAATAAGCTGTTCCGCTTGCTACATTTTATTAAAGGGAGTGAGAGGGCGCACGCCTTAATTCATTATTCATTGATTTTACTTTTTGGTTGTTTCTTTTTTTCGCGGTGAGATGAGCAGAGCAAACTGTCCGGCGCATCAAAACTTGGCCTTCAGGAAAACTTGCATTTTCAGGTAATCAGCTTATTGATTTTGACAAATGAAACGGCTGCAGCGCAATCAGATGATATGCGACTTACAGCAAGACATTTGGAGTTATTCTGTACAACACAAAGCAACAAAAAAGAAACAATAACCAAAACAAAACAAACTAAAAAAGGAAAAAATTATTGAGACATCACACTCTGACAGGACATAAATGTCTGCGGGCTTCAGGGAGGTGCGAAACTGCAGTTGCAGTGCCTACGTGCAGGTGAGATCTCAAGGCAGCTTTGCTCCATTTACCCAACCGCAGAGGCAATCCAGTTTTACAAATAACTATAAATGTTGAGCACAAGACAGTCTCCTGTGCCAGAGTTAGAAGCAATCAGTGAAGGGCTTTTTTTTTTTTTTCTGTACAAGGCATTGACTCAGGCCTCCAGCTGAGTGAGCTGTGATTCTAATCCGTTTATTTGTTGCCTCCGAACAAAACACTCGCCAAATGTGTTAATCTACCCAAACACGCCAACTTATTTTACAGCGAAACCTGATTTTCTGAAAGCAAAGACCCCTGGTTTAGTCCTGTATACTTGTGGAATACGTCACTCACACAAAAACTTATTGCTGACACAAAGGCACTTAGACACAACCCCACACACGTGCGTTCATCCATGATCTTTGAGCACACATCCAAGTTTCCCCAAATATGTAAAGGCCTATCCAGCGCACCCATGCACACTTTAACTGAAACCCCTTTGCAAGGCGCTGAGCCGTGGGAGCAGCTGTTTCTGTGCATTGCCAGTGTGAATTAGAGAGAAGGCTGCTCTGCCTCCTCTAAATGTTTCATGATGTTTACCAGGCTGTTTGTTCTGAGAGCAGATCAAGGGCGGACCACTCCCACTGGCACCAACCAAAGGGGAAAAGAAGGGAGGGGAGGGAAAGGGAGGGGAGAGTAGGGGGCAAGGCGTGGGTGAGGAAAGGAAACTGGGGTGCATGAGTGAGTTTGTATAAACCTGGATTGATGGATGGATTTAGTGATGGATTCTACGAGGGATGAAAACAGACAAGCATAATGCAAGGATCGCATCTAATCTGCAATCCAAGTGCATCGCTGCCATTTATAGTATGGACAGAATGCAGGATCTCGCTCAAGTTCAAGTAATCAGCGAAATAATATTCCGTATATGTCTGCATTTGTCAGTGCATACGTTAAAGGAGAAGAAATAAAATCAGCTTTTGGAGCTGAATCTAAAGTTCAGTCGGTGTAAACACAATCACTGCTGAGCAACAGTGCTTTGTCCAAGGACAAAGCTTAATGAGCAGGATGAAGAGAGCTGATTAAAAAGTTAACACAAAATGAGGATGAAATGTATAATAAAGACAATGAAGGGCAAAAAATTTTTAAAATGTGGATGACGTAAAATTATCCCTGATTGCTTAAAAATGGATGGATGGTAGCTGTGGCTTTGAAGCAGAGGGGGTCATCCACTGATCTGAGGTTAGTCAGTCTTAACTCTTTAATGCTGTTTTTTAGGTGTGTGTGTGAAAAATAAAAAGAATGTAAATGGAAAAGGAGCAGTGCATAAGAGTTAAACAGTATATATCAAAATGCACTCCATTTACCATTTGGACAAGCTGTTGCCCACGTAGCTGCATATCATCTGCATATGACATGAGACGAGATAGAATTACAGATAAAAGTCAAAACGAGCTTTGCCTTTTAGTGGGAAAAACACGGGATACGACTAGCAGTGGTACGAATTCTTGAAATATTCTTAGCTGTAGATCCTGAACAGAACAAATACATAAGAGCATAACTGCCACCTGTTGATCGTCAGGCTTCAAAACTTAGGGCCGCACACTGTATATAAAAGATGGATGTAGCCTCTGCGGCTAAAAGAGCCCAAAGCCTTTTTGAGAGCGACTCCTGTGCTTAATAAACAAGTTCACTAGTACAGAAGTCTATGGGGAAAATAGCACTTTGGGTCTGTTATTCTGTCACCTCAGTAAATACTTCTCTGACAAGTTTATTCTCTCATTGGCTACTTTTAAGGCTTAATGAATAAAATATGATGTTTATATTGCAAATTGAGGTCCCTGTTATCAGCCAGAAGAACAACGGAGCAGGGTACACTTTAAGGAAACCCCACCTCACGATTAACAAGTCGCTCCTGTGTATTTTATGTTGTTAGACGCTAAGCTAAGGTGGCTAAATCTCAAGGGTTGGAAAAAAGCAATCATCATGGCTACGTCCATCTTTTATATACAGCTTGTGATTAACAAAAGGACCGAAAAAGAAACAAAAGTTTTATACATGTCAAAGCCATGGCGGGATTATTTTATTTTATTTATTTATTTTAAACAATTACCATATATACACATAAATGCTCGAATACAAACGTATCGACCACGTGTTGCCCCTCAGCAAGCCCAAGATTATAGTGCATTAAAGTGACACGTGGAATCCAAGGCAACTTGCTCTCTTGCCTCTTATCTCACATTAAACAATAAAAAGGACCAAATTTGTATTCTATCCTCTTTCATATTCTTCATCCTCTTTTTTTTCTCCTTAATCTGCGACGCTGGGCAAATATTTCTCCTCCAGCTCGCCATTTTTCATCATTCTCGACCCCCTCCTCCCCCTACTCCCCCACACGACAGCGTTTAAGACGATAATTGACATTCTCAGACAAGATCAGTGCTGACCTGGAAGCGAGCAGGGGAGCGTTTAGACGATGGCGAAGCTCACAATGCCCCCGCTGTTCTGCCGGTAATTACACCCGGGGCATAGAGATTGGCCGCCGCTTATTGAATTCATATCAAATGAAACTCCGCATAAAGTGCCGGCTGACAGTGCAGTGTACCAATCCCACCACCACCACCTCCTCCCCAATCGGAATCTCTGGCTGCTCCTGCTCCCCCTACAGCTTGTATCTCCAGTACTGTATCAGAATTTGATTCCCCTCAGTCTGCCAATTTGCATTTTTCTTTCTTTTCACGAGATTTCACTTATGTAATCATTTCCCTGCATCTAACAGGCTCACCGGCTCTTCTTCTTCTTCTTTTGCATTATTGCTTTCAAAGGTCACGAGGAAAAGAACAAAGTAGCCTGCTCGCACACTAGCAAACTTGTTTCCGGCTTGTTTGCAGCGCTGCTTCACTCTTTCTTCCGAACTTGAAAAATACATTCTGCTATTTTGTCTGATGCACTGCAGTAGTTTGTCCCATTGCTCCGTCACTTCCGCTACGTGCCACTTGGGGGCGACATGACCATGCGCTTCCGTTCACTGACTTAGCTGCAACTGCAGGTCCACAGCCCCTGCTGTGCCTCACACAGAGTCCACAGTCTCTGGGTAGCTGTGCCATCCCGTGGGCTCTCTCCTCCTTTTCTTTTTTTTCTTCACTCCTCCTCCTCCTCCTCCTTGTCTGTCTCTCTATCCCTCCTTTCATCCCTCCATTACCCTCTCGCCCACCCCCGCACTCCTTAAATCAGCTGCGATAAAAACAGATGCCGGATTGAAATGTCACAAGCGTATCTCAAACTGCCAGAACATTAACCTGCTCACCCTTAGGTGCCTTGCTTTTCTTGAAGGGTGGGGCTGGGTTGGGCGGGGGGGGGGGGGGCTAATAACAGTGCTGCTGAAACAGAGAAGGTGGCAACAAAATAAAAAAACAACAAAAAAAAAAAAAAACAGATGGAGGTAGGGTGAACTGCCATTGATTAAGAGCCCTCATGGGTTTCAGAGAGCAGGCGCATATAGAGGCAGTCTGTGGGGGGAAAACAGGCGGCGTAAGCAAAGTAGACAGAAAATACTCCAGCGGCTAGGAGAAGGAGGGAGGGAGAAACAGAGGAGGGAGGTAGTGAGAGCAATAAAGCAGAGCGAGATGAGAATGAGGCAGAGGGGGGGAAAAGAGAGAGGCAAGAGGGTCCACTGAGCAAGAGCCACAGAGTCAAAGAGATGGGGAGAAGGAAGAGGAGGGGGGGGGGGTGGAGAAAGGTGAAAGGTGAGTAAATATTAAAGCTAAGGTAAAAGAGTGAACGATAAACGGTAAGACTGGGAAAGCCAAGTTATATATGACGATGACGGTGGGGGTGAGCACTGATCTGAAGGAGTGAGTGGGGGATAGAGAGCAGTGAGAGTGCAGAACAGAGCAGATATGTGGTACATCTCAGTGGGGGCGATTTGGTTGATAATAGGCTGATAAAACCACCGCCTGCTCTCAATGCCTGTCATAAATCTTTCATTGTTACTCACGTCTCCTCGATAATAACACACACACCTTTTTTTTGTCCCCTTATTTTTACTTGTATAGGCTTTTCGTAGGCCTTCAGCTTTACGATACAGTCACCACAGCCTGAAAAAGTGCCGGGGAAGCGTTTTAAAAATAAGCACCGCAGGGGTGAGCCGTGAAAACAATGACTGAAGCTGCGACGCCTCGGCAGAAGCTGCAATCCCGCTGTCTTCGAGAGTCAGAGTGGATATGACTCTGATATGAGCGGCGTGAAGCCTCGAGGATTGTGTGTAAATAGGTTGGGAGAGATAAAAAAAAATGAAAAAGGCGCAGAGGAAATCCTTGACTTTGGCATGCAGACGTATTAACAATATCTAACCTGAAGATTTGTTTTTTTTGATCCCCGCTTGGACACGCAGACACGCAATATTTCTCTGTGCCTGCTGAGCTTTCACCTTTCCTCTCAGAAAAGCCTCTTCTTCATTTCCACCCTACTACTCCAGACACTTCTATCCTCCCCTCCCTCCCTGCCTCCCTTACCCTTCTTTCATCCTCCTCCTCCTGCCTATCTCCGCCTTGTTTCCGTGTCTTTTCCCTCTGTGACACAACCATAAATCACAGGGACTGAGAGGGTCTTGTTTGCGTTGGGGGGTAATTATATGTACCGTATGTAAGCTCTCAGGCCGTGATGAATTAGCTTCCGTAAATAGGCCACTCCAGAGTGACACAGATGGCACAAGCATTGGCCTCAACTAGTCTAGCCGCTGCTTATCGAAACAGGTAAATATGTGAGAGAAAAGCAGGGAATAAACAACCAAAAAATGGGAATATAGGGAGCAGAGGCACGTGCGGTGATGCAATCCTGACATTGCACCAGATCTAGCATATACAGCAGATAGACAAAGTTAGCTAGCTAGCTGCTGAACACTTTGTTGCTAAAAATATAGATGTTTGTAGCTAAGATTAGTGCAGCTTAAAAAGTTGAATGATGTGACATGTTATGAAAAAAGCCAAAGATTAGACAGTTTGATAGCCATGAAGTAGTATTTTTTACATCAAAAAGGCGATTCCCAAGGAGCTATGAGCCCAAAACATGATGTATCTTAACATGGTGTGTCCTTAAAAAAGTTGATAAAAATGAACACGCTGAAGACAGAAGAATTCAATTCAATTCAATTTTATTTATATAATGCTGTTATGATGGGGTGTAGTGGTGTGTTTATTCACCAACATTAACAAACACAACAGGTAACACAATGTAGCCCGGTGGTCTCACGTGGTTCCGCTGCTAATTGACCCTCAAGCCCTACCATCATCTGGGGTTACATGATAAACTAAACGATTAAACTTATCCAATAATGTTTATTAACATCAAATAAATACTGTAGAAATAATGACGTTCGAATTAAAAATTCCCCACTAGGTCTATCAGCTACAATCTACAATAAAACCAATATGGCTACTCAGTGCCCTCTTCTTGGTGCTGCCTGGAACCAGGAAGCCTGAGGGACTCTTTTAGCTGACACACCCTTGGGAGAAAAACACAGGTAAGACACAGGCCCTTTCTCAATTCTCATGTACGCGTACTTGAGAATTGAGCGGGTATTCTCAGTCCGTACTCCATTCTCGGCGAGGCCGGACTTGCCGAGAACGCGAGCACGGACTCACGATTTGTACAATTGGAACACCAGCGTACTTGATGATGTCACAGGTCCAGAGTTTTTACTGCCGTCCCCTCTTAATTTAACTGTGATTAATATGTTATGTAGCTTAACTTTAATCTCAGCCAAACCGATTTACTCAGGAACAAATAAAACACTGAAATAAACCAAACATTAACATTTAAAAGTGATCTAAGTGACTTATATACAGTGTTGGGGAGTAACGGAATACATGTACCGCCGTTACGTATTTAGAATACAAAATATGAGTAACTGTATTCCGTTACAGTTACCGTTTAAAAAGGTGGTATTCAGAATACAGTTACTTTGGTGAAATAAAGGGATTACACGGCGGTACTTTCCTGTTTCATATTCTCGCGGGTCAGGACTGTTTGGGTTTGTTTGACAGCTACGTTCTGTTGTTCCAGGCGGCAGCGTTACGGTTGCCATGGTTACAGGGTGACGCTCTCTCTCTCTGCGTGTTTCCTGGGTGAGAGAGCGCTTTTGTTGTTGTTGTTGTTGTTGTGCTAAGCTAAAAGGCAGAATGCTACAGGCATGGCCCTAAAGAATGTAGCCTCATGGGCAGTGTAGTCCGTGCTGCAGGGAGAATGGACTGCCATACCCATTATGTGTCTGTGAGCGAGGGAGGGAGAAAAAGGAAAAGTACGAGCTGTCATGGAGCAAAAACGGGAGCTGGAAACATGTAAATATAATAATAACCACCGCAGCCAAGAAGAGTGCCTGACGAGCCCATTTGTAAGTAAGCTATTAAGACTCGACTGTACACTGTGTTCGTGTTTTCCTCCGGAAACAATAAGTTCCGTTGGAGCAGCCTTTCAACGCCTCTCTCTGTCTCTCGCTAGCAAAGTTGACCCAGACAACAAAGTAAAGCTAGTTTTCAGCTACGAGCCCGACACGGAACCCACCGTATTAGCCAGAGGTCCCTTTACTACGGTTCGGAGCCGCGGACCTTCAGTAACAGTAATAAATCACAGCAATAGTACATTCACGTAGTTGTAAACAGCATGATAATATATTAAGTAATCCAAAGTATTCGGAATACGTTACTCTCATTGAGTAACGTAACGGAATACGTTACAGAATACATTTTGGGGCATGTATTCAGTATTCTGTAATGGAATACATTTTAAAAGTAACCTTCCCAACACTGCTTATATATCATGTTTAACCTCAGTAGCGAAACCTCTGTTAGTAAAAATAGTGTACATGTATGCCTTAATAAAAACAAACAGGTGAGATGTTTGAACGCTTTTATTTTTATTTTAGTGGACACTCAAAACTTACAATAGACAGCTGCTGGGGTTTGGAAGAGAACTGAACAAATATTTAAAATAGAATCTGATCATTTTGAAGCAGCCTTCAGAATCTCCACGTATTAACATGCTGCTTTTGTTGCCGGTGAAAATGTCTCCTCCTGAATTGAAACATATCTCAGCCAAACCGATTTACCCAGGAACAAATAAAACACTGAAAAAAGCTAAACAAGTTATCTAAGAGACTTATATATCATGTTTAACCTGAGTAGCGAAAGACTGCAAGGGGGTTCAAAACTATGTGCCGGGAGTCCACTGTTCTTGCCGGCTCTAGTGATCCTCGACCTCCCAGTCTGCTATGGAGCTGGCGGGTCACAGACGTCTCTGAAAACGTTGGAGCGCTTTTGGAAATATATGATATCTTGATAAATTGAGCAGATATTTGACGCTTACACAGCTACATTCATTGACCCAGAAAGAGTAATATTTAAAAGTTTTTAGCTGCGCTCCTCCACCATTGCCGCGTTTGGGTTTGGGAAGAAATGCATTCTGGGATATTTAGCTGTACCAAGTGCACACAAGTCACCACCGATGCACGCTCGATAAAACGGGCAGAGCAAGAACACATCCGGGAATTTTTCGCGTTCTCGGCTTGATGCATACTTTGAATTGGAACAGTACTTGGTCTCCGACTGATGACGTATCACGAGTACACGAGAACGCAAGTACGCACAAGTATATTGGAAGTATATTGAGACAGGCTCACGGTCTTGTCATCAAAAATATTTCCTTAGTGATAGTATGATGAAGCCATGTGAATGTGTTGAGTGTTTCTGGCTAATTGCTTAGACAAAAGGCAGATTACATGAAGCCCTGTTCAACAGCTCATTTGGAAGTACTGACATCTGCTGGTCATTTGATGTACTACTGTGATAATATACGTAGGCTACATACTAGTGGATATGTAAACATAATTACTACCCATCCTCTCTGAATTTGATTTGATCAGATCTATGTTATCATCGGGAGATATCGTGTCAAATCGGTACCCAACTGCTGCAAGCACATTGTGGAGCCACCAAAAAGGTGAAAAAGCCTTTTTGGTGGCTCCAAAATGTTCTTGCAATGTCCTTGCAAGCTAAAGATCCTCAGAATCCCCTAAGATCCAGTTCACGCAAAAAACTAATTCCCGCGTGTTTTCAACAGCTCGAGTCACATAATGAGATAGTCACATTATTTCAGAGAAACAGGGCCTCGTTTATCTTTGGTCAAGTGATATTCTGAAGAACAATGCTCGACACAAGCCTCGGGGCTTCAGTGTGAAATGTAACGTCACCACTCAGAGTATAAATTGGTTCTTCTACCCATTGGGATACAAATCAGGTAGATGTTAAAGCAATATTTTCCATCAGCTTACCCAAACTTGCCATACTAATTTAAATTTAGGCAGACATTAACCAGTTCCAGCTGAATGGCTGCAAGCAAAAAAATCCTGTCAAACTTCTTTGTGTCAGCGTCTTCTTTTGCACAAATGCTACATTTTTCCATGTGTACTGGCCAAGTACTGAAGAGGACCTTCACTGGAACTGGACTCTCGGAACTGGACCTTCATCCATATATTGTTCACTGGAGCCTCTTTAAAATTCAGTGGAAAGATGGCCGTGAAGAAGCCATTCTTAAAGACTGAGGTATGATCTGGACTTAAAATCTGGTCCTGGAAACAATCTTCCAAAAGAAAATACAATTTTATTTTGCAGTAATGTACCTAGGTAACTTAGAGAGTCTTAATCTATGCAAACCGGATAAATACTTGTGCAGTGTGCTGTTGGTAGCTGCCAAAAAGGCCATAACCCGTCATTGGCTTAAAGAGGATACTCCTACTATAAACGAGTGGATTGATGTGATATATACTATTTTTGTTATGGAGAGAACAACTTTCAGGCTAAAGTTGCAGGCGGACTCATTTAAGGATTACTGGTTGAAATGGTTGAAATATGTACATAATGTGAGGCCTGATTTTGTATAATCTCATTGTATTTTTTGGTTGTTTGTTAGGTTTTTTTGTTGTTGTTGTTTCTGTTTGTTTTATTTTTTTTTGTTTAGTCTTTGTCTGTTTGGGGTTTTTTGTGTTGTTTTGTTTTGTTTTTGTCTGTTTGGTTTTTTTTCTTCCCCCCCACGGTGATTAAGTTGTATTGTTGTTTATGTTGTATAAATAAAAAAAACCAATAAAACATAAATTATAAAAAAAAAAAAAAAATCTGTGGCAACTGAATTTATGGTGTGAGCCAAATTTGATGTTTTTGGTTCAAATTGTCATCAATATGTACAGAAGAGGTCAGGAGAGCACTACAACAGTGAGTGTCCACAACCATAAACATAGGCTTAAAACACGGTGGAGGCTTTGTCATGGTTTTGGGCAGTGGGATTGGAAACAGAATCAAAATTGATAGAATTTCAAACAAAGAAAAGCAGAGTCAGGTTTTAATCCACCATCTGGAAAATATCCGATTGGTAATGTCTTCATTTAGTGAAATATAAAGTAATGACGGCTGAGTCATTTCTTATGCACACTACTGTAAAGTCTTCGGTTATGTGTTATGTGCTCAAGGAGCTAAAGAGCTTCCTGAGAGCCTTTAATTTGATGAAACTGTAAATTTTATTAGCACATGCGCCTTTTTTTCTTTTATTAAAAATCCAGATGTCTGCAATGGAACAAGACTTACATAATGCACAACATCATAAAACAATGAACCTTAATAAAGAGCAATTTGTGGTGCAGGCAACAATATGAAAAAAAGAGCCAAGTGGGTGTAATGGCATGAATATTTCTGTTTCATTAAGCAACCTTCAGTCATGTAGGCTATTGTACCTTCACACCATCAAATTGGCATGTCTCATTTGAAGCTTTGAGAAGTAAGCAAAATGTCTAAAGAAAAGAAAGTGAACATGCAAACTCCTCACAGAGGACCTGGTTATATGAAGGACCCTGTTGCTCTGAGGAGAGAGCCACTGAGATTTAAGGATCTGGCAAATTGTACTTCTAGAGCAAATCCTTAAATGTAAACATATGCAATCAGTAGTCAGGTAATCAGTCGCAAGATTAAAAGCAGTGAGACATCAAGTGAACTGATCAGCTCAAAGTAGTGTCCTGCTATAAGACCTTTGGATATGGTCTTGATGTTGATGTTACTGTTACTCTGACACGTACCACCCTCCTACATTTTATTGTAGGAGGCCCCGTTTCCAGTTTCCAGTCTTCTCGATAGGTCAGAGCTGTTTTAGTGACATTAGCTGGAACACTATTGATCCATGGAACACATCTGGTGACAGCACAGCGCAACAGTTACCCGCTTACATTGTTTACAATCTGGCAGCTTACTCAGACATTGGATATCAAACTGTGTAACGCATCCTAAATTTAATATTTACAATTGTGAACAATCCGATGTATCTGAAGACTTTTTTTTAAAAGAGTTCACATCAGGGAAGCACGCGGGATCAATCTAAGTTACATTAATTTCTGAACTGTATCAATAATGTTTCACACCGGAAGGGAACAAAATAATACCCCGTCACTGAGCGCTTTACTTGCTTTCTGAATTCATCGATATTAAGTGGTTTTTCTAAGAGGCCTTTGGAAGTTTGAAGTGCCAAAGGATATTAGATGCATTTGACTCTTTTTAATCACTGCCTTGGCTTTGGTGAATAAGCATTCCTGGCCTAATATGAAAAAGAAAAAAAAAACAAAGTGAGACATTCACTGACTTCCAGCCAAGGAAAGAGGTCTGCCTATGATGGGATTTAAACAAAAAACAAGGAAAGTAGGTTAGAATACCCTTCGCCTCATTCCAGCCATTGTGATCCCTCAACTGACAAATGATGCTCAGTGTGTTCCAGACACCATGTCAGAATGTGCAGCCGTTTGGTGTCAGTGGGCTAGACAGGTGCAAGGAGGAGAAAGAGTAGCTGGACTGAAGAATGCTAAATGAGGGAATGGGGTGGAACAGAGAGCATATGGGGTGGGATGAGGTAAGAAGACTAAAATTAATATATCTTCTAGCTTATGAATGATCTCCCACATCCTATTCATGCATGTTTTTTTGGTTGTTGTTTTTTTTTTTCTTGCTTGAGTGCATAAGCGAGCAATGTAAAGAAAGAATACCCATAAGATGTGAGGAAAGGTGAGAGAAAACGCCTCGCATGGCATCCTCAATATGTCAAACACCCATTTCCGCTCACAAACAGCTGGATATTCTCTAAATCTGCAGGTGTGAGGTGTGTTTATGCTTCTGTAGCTTGTAGTCCTCTCCCTAGAAGATCCTAGTGCACCCACACACAGACATGCAAACATTTGCTCTCGCTTGCATAAACCCCACATAGACGGTGTAGAGGTATTCTCTCTCAGAGTCTACTAGATGGCTCGCTGGTTTCTGTTACTTTATCAGTGTCATTTGCAAGGTGTTTCATATTCATCGTACCTGGAGAATGGCTTTAGCACCATTGTTTCCTGCCACAGCCCTCCCCCACCTCCCTGTTCCTCTCTTTCTCCTTGTCTCATTGGCACAGGCCTCCTCTCTCAGTGGAGGTGTGTGCAGATCCAGCTGGTGTGTGTCATGCTCTGCTGCTTGGTGCTGCACAGTAATGGACGCAGTGGCCAAGAGAGCAGCTGGACACACACACACACGTGTGCTCACACATACACAGACACACACACACGGGCAAGAGGAAAGTCTTCCCAGAGACTCACTATTCATTTCCCTCATTACCATACTGCTTGTGTCTGAGCGAGAACAGGTCCAGGTGGAGGAAAATATGTGCTGTTGTTTCACCCTGGAGCTCCATCCAAGCACCTTTGAAAAGCTTTCAGCGTGATGACCAATAGTACGTTTCCATTTCCATCAAACCCGAAATGTCACAGGAGTAAAGGTTTAAGCCTGAACTTACAATTACTGGATTTAAGCCTAAACTGCCATTTGTAACAATATAGAGGCAATCACAAGAGCTCTGTAAACAAATCGATCTTAGTTACAAGCCTTTTTTTCTTTCTGCACTGCTCAGAGCCGGCTGCCTCATGTCAGTCAGGTCAGATGCTTAAAGGAAAGCACCACTGCAAAACCTCATACATTTCAGCACATATCACAATAGAGAAAGCAGATCTTTGAATCATTAATCAAAGATCCCTACTAAGAGTCTTGAACTTGAGCAGTAGTTACCAAATTCCAACTACTGCAGTAATACACTGCAAATTTGGTAACGTTAGATAAATGCCAATACCATGCTTTTAACCTACAAAGGCAGCCTAATTCAATTTACAAATATTCAGATAGATAGATAGATAGATAGATGGATGGATGGATAGATAGCGCTTTGAGCATAGCTCCCTTGTGGGAAATTTAAAGTCAAAGTGTTTGAAAAGCTACTTCAGCCACTCTGAAATGAAACTTTTGATCCAGTCTCTGAAATAAAGTCATAGTTTCATAGTGTCAGAGCATAATTTTCAGTGTTACAGCTATACAAACACTGAGGGTCGTCCTCCACCCTACAGTTTTACAGCTCCCCCCTAGAGAGAGTCCAAATAGAAGAGGTTGCAGCTAAGAAGCCAGGCTAGTGGTGTGAAAAAGTGTTTGCCCCCTTCTTGATTTCCTAGTGTTTTGCATCTTTTTCACACTTACAAATTTTTAATATTAGACAAACATAACCCGAGTAAATAGAAAATGCAAACTGCATTTTCTATACTTAAATGATGATTTCATTGACTGTGGGAGAAAAGTTATCCAAGCCTACTTGTTCCTGTGTGGAAAAAGTTAAACGAATTAGCTGTGATCAACCACATTTTTGGAAAGCTCAGTTCAGTTACACTAAACGCACACAGGCCTGAGTACTTGCAGACCTGTTAGATAAATAAATCACTTAAATAGAATGTCTGACCAAGTAAAGCAGGCTATAAGAGCTCAAAAAGCAACACATCGTGCTGTGATCTAAAGGAACACCTGAGAAATAAAGTCACTGATATCTATCAGTCTGGAAAGGGTTACAAAGCCATTTCTAAGGCTTTGGCACTGCAGTGAACCAATTCAATTCATTTTTATTTATCCAGCGCCAAATCACAACAAGAGTCACCTCACGACGCTTTATATTGTAAGATAGACCCTACAATATTACATACAGAGAAAAACCCAATAAACAAATGACCCTCAATGAGCAAGCACTTTGGCGACAGTGGGAAGGAAAAACTCCCTTTTAACAGGAAGAAACCTCCAACAGAACCAGGTTCAGGGAGGGGCGGCCATCTGTACACCACATTGAAAGCCATTATACAAAAATGCAGAAAACCTGGTGTGGTGATGAACCTTCCCAGGAGTGACTAGCTAACCAAAATTACTCCAAAAGCACATCGACAGCTCATCCAGGAGTTCACAAAAGAACCCAGAACAACATTAAAGAAACGCAGGCTTCCAGCATCTCAGTTAAGGTCAGAGTTCATCAACAATATTTATATATATATATAAGCAATTACACATTTGAAAAAAGGTCAAATTGGGCTAGATAGCTTGATTTAAAAAGTAGTACGCCTTCCATCTATATATCATTATTGCAAAAAATTTATATGGGTAAACAAAGAAATAAATATATTTTTATAGTGAAAGTTGTCTCAACTGACAAAATTCAGATTGAAGCGGAAGCCCTAAGATAAATATGGTAATAGCTCAATTTAAAAAAGATCAGGAAAAATTTGTTTTTAAGCGATGGCTGGGCATCTGCTATGGAAGTACAGCGAGGTAATAATGGTACTATTTGAGCAATGCTTTTGAAGGCAGCATTTTCAGTCCAATTTTATTGGGGTTTTACACCAAAACCCCACAGATCCATGCCTACACAGATGGAGATTTCATGCTATAACAACTAAGTTAATCCATTTTTCATTGAATCAGTGGATTTAAATTGTCGTTTTGGGTAATTCACTACCACAGTTTTTACACACTCTGCAATCTGCCAAACAACAAATAGGATAATGTGAAAAAAAACCTCTGCTGGACTCAGTACAAATGCACAATAGGTGTGATTAAGCCATATTCAGGTAAAAAATTGATTGGGTTTTTGACTTTAAGATGCTTCTTAGCTTTTAAAGGCAAAATATTACACTAATTTCCAGCTCCATATTTCTGATCTTGGAACCTAATGGAGTAGCTTTTTTATGAATCAGAGTTAAAAATAATACTTCTTTATCTTGTACTGGACCCTGGTGCAGATGCCCCTTCCTTAAGTCACATTGGCTCCCTCTCGGAAACAGAAGGAGGGAACAGCAGATGGGTGGTACTGCCGTGCTCACAGCCAGAGCTCGGTGCCTGAGATTACCATATTAAGGATACCCCCACTCATTCAAATCACGCAAAGCACACATGGGTAAAATACAGCCTGGGGGATGGAAACAGCCCAGTGTCTGGAAAGAAAAAAAAGAAACTCCCCAAAAAATCAATAAGAAGCAGCATTAGACAAACAACTGCAACAACTGTGTACTATTTAACTCCGTTCCACTCAAGTGAATGTTTTGTCACTGATGATGAAGGCGTGCATTTCAGTTAACTGGCAAGACATTAGCTCATTTAAATGTCTTTAATGTTATTGATATTTTTTGTAACCTATAACCATGTTCCAATTCAGTTTTCCACTATGCAAGCCATCACTTATTTTATCTGAGTCAGTATGTCAAACAAATGCACTGATAACGAGCAAAGACTACAAAAAAACAAAAAAACTAAACTAAACTGTGCGAAACAGAGTATTCACACCAATCAAACATTTTAGTCAGAGCGTAACATCGAGTTAATTCAACTTCTGGGATATTAATCTGGTTAGTTAAGTAGCGGATGTTGTTATTAATCAGTTTAAGCTGCTTTGATGTTACAGTTACTCTAGGAGAGCCGGACAGGGTCGTAGAAGGTCCTAAACCTATGGAATGATTTTTATGTCATAATGTACGCATGAGCAAAAACATAATCTGAGCAAACAATTTCACTTCACAGGCACAATTAAAGTCCTTGCGCATAATGAGCACTGTTACAGTCCTACAACAATGACCTCCAGCAGGCCACTGGTGTGAATGTCTTTGACTAAATAATCAGGAACAGAGTCTATGAAGGTGACCTGAGAGCCCAACATTCTCTAATTGCCCGACTCCACAGATCCTGACTGGCAAATGCCATCAAATACCAGAATTAGCAGGTCCACCACTGGCACCATGTGCTTTTCACAGATGAGGGCAGTTTCACCCTGAACACATTTGATAGATGTGAAAGGGTCTATAGAAGCCATGGAGAATATTATGCTGCCTGTGACATTGTTCAGCATAACCGGTTATGTGATGGATCGGTCATGTAGTGAGGTATATCCATCTACCTGTGCACAGACCTCTACAGGGGTGGGGAACCCCAGGCCTCAAAGGTCTGTGTCCCGCAGGTTTTAGGTATAACCCTGGGTCAACACACCTGAATCAAATGATTAGTTCATTAGCAGGCCACTGGAAAGCTTCAAGACATGTTGATGAGGTAATTTAGCCATTTGAATCAGCCGTGTTAGATCAAGGACACATCTAAAACCTGCAGGACACCGGCCCTTGAGGCCTGGAGTTCCCCCACCCCTGCTCTAGAAGCTAGGCAACGGCACCCTGACTGCCATTAGGTATCAAGATAAAATCCTTGAACCCATTATCAGGCCCAACACTGGTTCAGTGGGTCCTGGGTTCCTTCTGGTGCATTGTCGTGCACTAGGAGGAACCTGGTGAGGCCAGTCATGTGGCGAGAGTATGCAGGCAGTTCCTGGACGATGAAAGAATTGATACCATTGACTGGCCTCCACGTTCGCCTGACCTAAAGCCAACAGAACACCTCTGGGACCTTATGTTTCAGTCCATTCAAGGCTGCCAGGTTGCACCTCAGGCTGTCTAAGAGTTCAGGATGGCCTGAACCAGATCTGGGAGAAGATCCCCCAGACACCATCATTGTCACATCAGGCACACACCCTGATGTTGTCAGGCATGCATGTGGAGGCCATAAAAACTACTGAGTACAAATTTGAGTTGCTGCATTGAAATTTCAACTGAATGGACTAAGCTGCATCACTAAAAAGAAAAAAAAAAGATTTGGGGGATGAATTCAGCCCTCTGTAGGTTGATCATTTTTGTTTCCATCAAACAAAGTGGCATCCTTCCATTCCTAGCCAGTCTATAACTGTATACAGTACATATCCAGCATCATTTTTTTCTGCCTCATTGAGACCTGATGTATTTTCTAAGTGTTACTTTTATTTAGTTATTTTTGTAGCAGTGTATATGGCAGAATATTTATTTTTGGGTCCTGTCCTGGTGCTTTTGGCTTGAATCTAAATTTGGCATAGACCAAGAGGTTTGGAAAAGTGCATGTAGACTAGAACACATGCAGCTGTTGCAGGCCTCATAAAAAGCCTTTGTTTCTTAATCACTCAGGTCTGAACAAACAGACACTTTGTTCCACATCAAAGCAGTCACAGATTTGTTAAGGATCATTTCATCTGCTTGTCTGTGTACCGACTTGTGTCTGTACAACTTGTACCCACCCCACTCTGCCTCCTTTTATCTTTCTCTAACTGATTCCTAACCATCTAATTGTATTTATTTGACTGATAATTTAAAACCCAGCGGAAGATATTTAGCCATTTTTTCATTTATGGAGAGACAGGCTTATTCCGAGGACAGGCAAAAGGTTTTCAATCAGAGACAAGACTACATTTCACTCAGGGGGGATTACAGGTTGGCATTATTTCAGCGCCGAATCCCATCAAAACAGTGACTTCACACAGTGCGCTGCCAGCTTTTCCCATTTTCATATCACTCAACTTCAGCCACTACAATTTCATAATGATTTTCTTAGCACAGCGTTGTGCAAATGCTTTATCATTTGCAGGGGCTAAAACTTCATGCTGCTGATTAAAACCAGGCAACATTTGCAGATGATGACTGAGTCATTATTAACAGTAAGCTGCTTGGCCATCAAAATGTCACACCCGTGTTTCTGGCCCTGCATGACTCGCACTGATGAGTTCTTGTTTTGTTTAGTTATAAATTCTCTCATTTGGCCTGATTTGCTGAACAGTCCACACACTAAGAAGCTGTGCCTGTCAACACATTTCATGCCTTTTAATGTATTTAACAGATTTTAACCACTGACACTCATCTTTTTGGGTTTGGTTTGGGGTTGCAGCTGTTTGTCACACATCCAAGGGAGTTAGAAGATACTGAACTGCAGTTTAGTAATATCTAAACTACTCTAAGTGTAGGATTTAATTAGGGTACTCAAATGTAACATTAGGTCCAGTTGAATGTGCTGGACATTCAATTCATCGACCCATTTATTTTTTGTCAAGAGGTTATCATCTTTTTTAATATTTACAGGCTAAACCATGAAATAATTTGAAATAAACATTTGATTTATTAAAAGATTGGCAAACCTTAGTTCAAGGTCATGTATGTATGTATATATATATATATATATATATATATATACACACACACACACACATGTCTGGTTTGCTATCCTCGTGGGGACATCCCATTGACATAATGCTTTCCCTAGCCCCTTACCCTAACCCTAACCATTAAAAATGAATGCTTAACCCTAACCCTTACCCTAAACCTAACCATAACCTAATTGTAACCCTGACAGTAAAACCGCATTTTGAGTGTGAAAATTGCTTTCAACCCCGAGGGGACCTGGATTTTGGTCCCCACGGTGCAGAAAGTCCCCACCAGGATAGTAAAAGTCAGATTTTGGTCCCCACCAGGATAGTACGAACCCGTACACACACACACACACACACACACACACACACACACACACACTCTCTGCATCTCTGTGAAGCCTCTTTTGCAGCCATAGCTATGAGGTTCAGCGCTGGTTCAAAAGGGAAAACTAAAATCTAAACATGGGGATGAGGGAGAGAATGAAAGAGATAAGAAGGACAAGAAGTAATAGAAATAAACCAGTGAATGCACTCCAACTTAGCAGGTAAATACAATAAGATCATTCAGAAGTATTAAAAATGTATATCAATAGATGGAGTGTATGAGATGAAAACATGAGCAAAAGCAGATAGACAGAGGGGGGAGTGATGGATGAGAAAGGCCAGAGCATATCCATGACTAAGCAAGTGAGATGAGAGCAGAGAGCGCTGAAGATGAGCGAGGAAAAACAGGGAGAACAAAAGCAGCATAGGAGATGAACAGTGCAGAAACAAAGGGGGGGCACGGGGGTAAGGAACAGAAGGAACTGGGGGGAAAAAAGGAATAATCAATGGTTTTATTAAACCAGTTCATTTCACGTAATAGTGTTTCAGACATATAGTATAGACAGCTACAAGGGCATTCAATAACCTCTTCAACCTCTCACAGCTCTTTGCGTAAGAATATTCCATTCATGCAGGATCTTGTCGAGAGATTCTTTGAGTTTTACCAGCCTTTCCTCTGTAAAACCCATGTACGCAGCGCTTCTGTCAATTACAATCCAATTTTCCAGTCTTAATACAATGCCTTATGTGTGTTCACAGAGTTCACTGTAATCATTCCTTTTATCCACAATGGCCATGAAGTACATGTTAGACGGTGAAGAACGGTCAAATGATGCGAGGCGCACATGTGGCAGAAACCCCACAGCAAGAAAGTTTGAATTGGTTTGCAGACAAACTTTATTTATATGTGACTTGTTTCTGGGATTACAGATACAAAGAAATGCTTGCAAACAAAGTATGTGGCGAATAACATAGTTTTTATATTTGAACAATGCTTGCTAAAAAGAAATCTGGAAGAAGTCCACAAAAACCAACCAAATCACATCTGAATTAAATCCACAGTCCTATTTCTGTGCAAAAAAAAAAAAAAAGAATTTAAAGTTATTTGTAGGTTATTTGTCCCAAATATGCAACTGTGTGAAAAGACACAATTTTACACTAACAAAAATAAAACTATGGACAAGCCAGTGTTTGTATGTGTTTCACTGGTCAATCTGGGACAGCGTAAACCTCATATTTCATTTGACTTAATTATATTTGGGTAAACTTTATAATGTATTTTTGCACTGAAATGTTTTCTTTCCTCAGAACAAAGAACTGAGTTCCAAGAACTAAGATGGAACGGGCTGATCCCTGTGATTGCAAAAGGACCCAATCCTTTCAGTGTTTATGGGAGAATGGGCTGTGGCCCTAAAGTTTATGGGTTCAATTATTCATTTTAGGTCAGACTGTAAATTTTCTTTATTCTAAGGCGCATTTCCTCATTTATAGTTCCTTAACAATCAGTTGATGAGCTTGTAAACGTGTATCTTTGTCCCAAGCTTTTCTTTTTTCTCACACACAGAAAAAATCCAAGTGAACCAAAGTGTGTTATTTCCAACCCCATGAGACTTTTCCTACCACTCCCAGCCACATGTGTCTGGAGCAGGAGCAACAAAAGTGAATATAGGAAGAGGGTGCTGTGTTCTGGAATATTGGAGAATGTAGAGATTTTACATTCATTTTACGGCTAGTTGTGAGGCTGTACAGACCAAACCGTCTGTCAGACTCTGCTGCATCACTTAATGCAAAGGATGTGTGGCTACAGGAAGGAATTTGTTTGGTCCACACCTGAGTGCGATTGCAGTTTGTTGAACCACAGTTTGATTTAAGAGTACAAAAGGAGGACTGTTCAGGATATACTTATTGGACCTGTAATCTACTTCTTGCTCTTCACAGTCGGTTTGAAAATACCAAGATGACGACTCAGCTCAAGGCTTTATAACAGGACTTCATTGTGTATCTTTTATACTGGCTATGGTTAGTCCAACTTCCCAGAAGAAATCAACAGCACTGGCCTTCAACTTTTCCAATTCACGCCAGTTGTACTTTAATTAATTAGGATATGAAACAGATACACAATGAGTAGGTGTGGTTTAGACCAAGTTGGTCTACGCTTTCCATGTATGCAGTCCATTGACCTAAAAGTCCTATGGACTTCCAGTAGGTATACTGCCGTACTGTGGTTTTAGCACAGCTAACTTTGGAGGAGTGATTGTTACAATCAACAGCACATTAACATTTTTAGCTAAATATTCAATCTAAACTGGCAACTGCTCACACACGCCTAAAGACACACAAAAATAATTTACACAGTAATGTTGTATTTGATCTCATCGAGATAAAATAACTCAGATTTATGAGTTTCCTTCCTCATAGTTTATGAAATCTTTGCAGCCATTACACAGCAGCAGGACTGATGGGTGAGCTCCATCTGTAGCCTCTAATCTGAGGGATGTTCCCCACATTTCAACACTGCTGCACAATTATACAAACGTTACACTGTGGATAACTCTATTAGAGTTCATCGTTTATCTACCAAAGGGTGTGCAAAATGTTAGGTGTTTTTAGTCTCATAGGTTCTAGTCCTTGGTGTGTCCAGCTCTTTAGCAAAGATTTCATAAAGGAAATGGTATTTTCCTTTATTTTTCTCATTTTCTTTTGGTGAAAAGAAAATGGTTAAGTTATGCAAAAAAAAAAACAACCCCTCTTCTGTTCTTGTATCCCGTGACCAAACTTTTCAGAAAGTTTTGGCCAGACCAAGTTCTTCTGACAGTTGTCTAGCAGACAAACAGACAGGAACAGCATGACCCCACTAACTAAAGGAGAACATAATCGCCCTGACTCAGAATAACCAGAATGAACCATAACCTGAAGGTTGAAGGGAGGAAATTATTCTCTCTGTCCTGTCTTCTAGCACTGCAGGGCAAAGACTTCCAGAGGCTCCTTATTTGGCTGTGTGTGAATCCATGTGTCTATGATTATTTCTACATCTTAAAGCAAAATAGACTCAATTATTCACAACCTTTAACTTACTGAAAAATTCAAAATAATATCTTTTGTAACCAGTTCCTTTTTAAAGCAGTTAAAAGTCAAACGTGACTGTAAATATCTACAAATCCTACGCCTCTACACCCCCGCATCACATGCCAGACTGACATAAAATAAGACGTTGACTTCAGCAAGCAGTCAGCCCTCTGCTCTCCATGAGTCTGCACCCACAGAGGAAGCTGCAGAGCTCACACAGCATCTAACCCTGAAGAAATCACGTTTCCTGATTGCTGAATGTACTGTGTGAATGATAAGGTTTTCACTGTCGGGGTAATGTAAATCTGTTATTTTAGTCTCTTTCTGTGAATGTATGATGAATTAGCTCACCCATTGCCAGCTGGGATAGGTCGTGTTTCTTTTTGAAGTTATACCATTAGATGTAGTTTGGTAGAAAAAGAAGAAATTTCTCATCATCATCATAATCTCTGATATTATATATCTGAGTTGTGACATGAACAGGTGTCAGACACATACTGTATTTAAAAGATGGAGCTAGCTTATCGGAGATCAACCATCAGTTTACGTGATGAAGCTTTGAATTGAGCATTTTTATTGAGGCTGCTCTTAATGCTCCCTCAAGTGAGCGTTGGATCTGATAAGCAGGGGTGAGACGACCTTACAGCCTATCCTGTGCTGTTATGGATCTTACTCCACATACTTCCCTGGAGGCGGTATGCAGCAAACCCTGCGTCAAAATCGGGCCTATCTATCCTTTAAAAGCAAAGGGACCAAACTTGAGTTATCAATCCATTCAACTATTAGCATGGCAGCAAACAGGCTGACACCCAAAACTGTGAAACTAATAGAGCATCGTGGGGATTAGTAGCTGTATGAATTTCAAATTGCAATCCCTTACACCACTTGTAAGTAAAATTAATCACATTGCTGGAACATGCTGCTGCCAAGACACTGCAGTCCAGAGTTTGAATGACATCTGGCTATGGTGCAAAGTCAGTGATATTAAAAGGAGGCTAAGTGAACTATATATATATTAGTTCATTTACATCTTGAGTATAAAACAAAGAATGTATTTGACATTTTGAGCACCCTTACAGTATTTTAATACAGTAAATCAGAGGTGGCAGAATAATCAAAGCAGTTCACACTTAATTATCTAAGTGTAAGTGTTTCTCCTTTGCTAGCACTTGCGAGAGCCTTTTGAATTCACCCATACTTTCAAACATGTCAAACTTCTGTTCTTGCCCCAAGACCTCATTTATATACTGATACCCAGCCACGGAGCTTAATGATGAAGAACAATAGCTGAATAACCCTGTCATTTTCAATCAATGGGCAAAAATGCCTCTTGTCGTAGAGTTCAGAAGATGAAGGATATTTCAAACAGCGAATTCAGTAATGAGGTTCTTAAGATACTGTGAGGAGACAAGAGGCAATTAAATTCCCAGGAATAAGGGGTGGGGGAAAGGTGTTGACTGAACAGACTGAAAAGATCGCAATTTGTTCTGAGCATAATTTTCGTTTTTGCTTCTCTGTTCCTACTGTACTAGTTCGCTTTGTGCATCTCAAAAGCTTTGTGTTTCCTGCCTCTTCCCCGCCTCCAATTTTCCACCAAAAAGTTCTCTCGGCTTCTAAGTAATCGTAAGCAATACATTGGAAACAAATTGAGTTGTCAGTGGGTGATTGCTTACGTCTGGTTTAGCCATCTCATCTTTTCCTCTCCCACCATGCCCCTGCACTTTCCACCATCCATGTATGTCCGTGTTCTGTCTTTTCAGTAGGTGCCCCTTCCGTAATCGCATCTCTCTCCTTTACCCTGCTCTTATTCCTTTTCTCCTCCTATCATTTTGGTGATCATTTTCTTTCCAGAATGTGTTCTTTGCTTCTCTATTACACCCATTCGCCCGTCTTCTTACTCTCCCTGCTCTCTCTTCCGCGTTCCCTGGCTGTGAGGTGATGTATGGTCCCTGTCAGTGGCAGAATCAATGGGACGCCGGTTGTTTTAATTTAGCCTGGAAGCCCAGCGGATCCAGATCCTCAGTGTCATGGAAGAGCGATAGCGGTGGCCTTTCTCTTCTGTTTTTACTCCCCTCCCTCTGTCCGCCCTGGCTCGCTGCATTGATCAACACTTAGTTCCCTTTGGACAAGGCTCTGTGGAGGCCTGCGCCATCTAAAGGCCTTAGAGAACACCTCGAGTCTGTTAACATGCTCTGGATGTGCATCAGCACCAATCGATGAGTCACCTCACAGCCTGAGATCCCGGCTGCTAATACATGTTAGCAGTCAAGTGTGGTGACACGCCAATAGACGGATGGTTAAAGCTGTCACCTGTACTGACGTGCTGTGGGCGCACATTTAATAGTTAAGTGGCAAAGATACTTTCTGTAACATTTAACAGTTTTGAGAAGCATGCATTTTCACCGCTTAGGCTAATGTACTTTGATATCAAACTGCTCTGAAGAGCTGCAAAAACATCCGGTTGGACGTATAAACAATTGACAATGGCTTAGTTGGGAAAAGGTTCGACGAGCTTCATTTGAGCCAAGATTTGTGGCTCATCAGGCACATTTTCCCTGACAGCTCCTCCTCTCCTTCTGTCTCAAATAATTTACCTTCTTTTTGTCATCCCCCTTCTCCGCCACCCATCATTAATACAAATCATTTCCTCCAATATTCCCCATTGCCAGGCTTGAGCGAAAGCCGTCATGCGAAGCTCCCATCATGGGCTAAAGTAATTAAAGTCGCTGCTTTGAAACAAAAGGCTGGCTAGAGAAGAGCTTTGGAGAAAAAGGAAGAAATGTGCACAGCGAGAAGGGGGAGGCAATCAGAGAGGTGGGTTCCATTACAATGCTTCTGTTGATGAGAAAATATGCTATACACAAAGGTCGTGGACGAGAATTATTGGGTTTTTAACAGGAGTATGCACAATGTTCTGCAGAAAACGCAGAAAACAAAAATAGTTCGGGGTTGTGCATGTTGGCGTTCGAGAAATTACTAAAATAAGAGAACAGTTTGTTCAACAGGAACGTTATTATGGATGCTGACTGACAATTGTTATATAGTTTTCAACTGAAAACACAAAAGTTTGTTATTTTTCAAGCATTTGTTTTAGTCACTCACACTTTCACCCTGCCAAAGTAATAGGAAGTCTTTAAGCACCACATAAAAATCTTTGTTTTTTTATATATTGGTACAAATTTAACACTTATATTTGACCTTAGAATATTTTGGGATACAAAGGACTTTGTTTTTGACTTAATGCAAACAGCCCGGGTTCTTTAGCTGCAAAACAAGCCCAAATCATCACCCCTCCACCTCCGTGCTTGATAGTTGGTTTGGGATGTGTGTGCTGATGGCTGTGTTTGGTTTTTACCAAAAGTGGTGCCATGCATTATAGCCAAACAGCTCCGCTTTGGTCACAAATAACATTTTTGAACCAGTGCTGTGGTCTGCTCAGAAGTCGTCTTTTTAGAGGGAAGAGTCTGAGAAGCATTTTAATTTTTTGTTGTTTTTCTTCCAATTTCTCTGAACATTGCACCGGCTGACATAGGGCTGAATTTGCTGGGACATCAACAACTGGGAAGACTGGCAACCGTCTTGAATCTTGAATCCACTTGCGAATAAGTAGAATAAGTTTAATCACTGTAGAATGGTGGACTTCAGTGATTTGAAAATGACCTTATAACCCCTCCCAAACCGACTGGAATTCTTCTGCATAGATGCCGAATTTTTGTTAAATAAATAAAACTAATGTAATATATTATTTTGCAGTTCATCTGAGGTTGTATTTACTCAATTTTAAGACCAGATAATGTCGACGATTATGATGTTGTGATATGTTAACTCACAGAAGGTATACTTTTTTTTAACCATGACTGTACATGTATGTAATTTGTGTAAAAATCAGACTGAAAATGCAACCGGCCAGTCAAATTACCATTTTCATTTTCTCATAATTAAATAGCTATTCTTTGACTATATTCATAAATAAAAATGGGAAAGCTGTTTAACATTTAATTTTTAAAGCTGTACCCTACCTTAAAGTATCCGATATTCAAATGTTTATTCAATCTCGAAAATGAAAATGCAGTATGAACAATGCAGCATAATTTCCTATTTGTGTTAGCAATATTTAAATCGCAACTCAGAGGCGAATGCAATTTTCTTTTCCTTTAACAGACTTAACCTGCTGTACACTGGAACATAATCTTGTCTTACTTTTCAATAATGCTTAAACTAAAAGCTGCTATAAAATCTGAGGAAAATTTGAATGTGCTTGTACTTTGACTGGAGTACTAAATATTGACTATAACAATACATGAAATAGTTGCAAAAATACAGTAGTATACTTTAGTTGAAAGGGTCAAAGTCCTTGAATGTAATAAATGCAGTGGAATTGTTTCAGTAGACAAAGCAGAAGAAAGCATAGTATCATCTAGCTCAGGGGTGGGCAATCTCAGTCCACGAGGGCCGGTGTCCCTGCAGGTTTTAGATCTCACCTTGGGTCAACACACCTGAATCACATGATTAGTTCGTTACCAGGCCTCTGGAGAACTTCAGGACATGTTGAGGAGCTAATTTAGCCATTTAAATCAGCTGTGTTGGTTCGAGGACACATCTAAAACCTGCAGGGACACCGGCCCTCGTGGACTGAGATTGCCCACCCCTGATCTAGCTCCAGACCTAACAGTAGTGTATATATATATATATGTATATATAATACTGTACTTCAAGCAGCAGGTAAATTAACTGTACTGTCATATAAAAATCAAGAAAGTGTAAAACTGTAGTTTAAGTACTGACATAACAGTAGTATGAGTTTTAGCATGTGGAAGGTGAAAACAGCCAAGGCACCACCATTGTCCCTGTGACAGTCAAACATTTCTGCGTCTGACTGGCTTGAATAATGCTGCATTAAATGCTAAATGGGGTTTTGTTTCCTATTTCCAGTGTTTTGTTTTTTTTTATATTTCAATTCATATCTGAATATGACACACCTTTGAAAATTAAATGACAAGTAGATTTTTCAGTGTTATCTAAGTGTGGTCATATGACTCTCATCTAAGCATGTGCAAATCAACAATCATTTACATTAGCATTTAATTTAGCCTTACCATTTCAGTACTGTGATGGTCTTGTTCTGCAGCCATCACCAAAGAAGAATGAAGATAATGTTTTAGATTGGACACGTCAAACTTCTGTCCTTAATGAAGCAGAACCTAAACCTAAAGGAGCAAGGGTTTAGTTTCCGTTACTTGGGATAGGGTTACATGAGATACTGAAACAAAGGTTCACATGCTTTTACCACTCACTTACACAGAATGTAAAATCGAATCATTTTCTTTAATGATAAAGTGTCTATGTGACTAACGATCTAGGCAGTCTGTTTTTCTTGTTTTGTTTCCATTTTCTCTTTCTTTCTCTCTCTGGCCTCTTGCTACCTCCTTTCTCTCAGGTGGAGTTGTGGGCTGGCTTTTTTTGCTGGACCCACCTGCTGGTGGAGCTTTTGAGTTTTTCGGGCCTCAACCAACACACCTGTTTCTCATCTCCTAGCAGCTAGCAGTATTTAAAGACTGGCTTGCGCCTCCTCTCTCAGCCAGATTGCTGTTGGTTCTGTGGTGGTAACTGGCTTTTTTGTGTCCTGCGCTACTTTCTGCCTGTCTAACCTCTCATCTATCTCCAGTTGCTCATTTGGTGAAGGGATGGCTAAAGCTTCCTCTCTGCCATTGCAGCGTTTTTTGTGGACTTAACTGACTTCAAACCTGGTGCCACACTTACCTGTTTCCACAAGCCAACTGCCTGTTATCAAAGGTTACTGCTGCTCTCTTCTACTACTTCCTCTAGAGTTCTTCGGCCACTCTGTAACCCCTCCTTAGCCTGTTGAAAGAGATAACTAAGTTTTACTGGAGCTCAAATGCAAACCAAGATCAATCCTGAAATGGTTACCTCTGGCTAAACCTAATTACTGTTTCCTCCCCGGCAGAGTGCCCCACCTCATTCCTGTAAACGGATTTACCTGCTGTCAAGTTCTCTGTTTATGAATCTTTTAAATCGGTCGGTCTCTGGGTGCAGTTTCTTAAATCCAACAATTTGGTAAAAATGACACTAAGTTTGAAACCTTTGTCAAATCTTTCTTTGTGTAATTTTAGGACTTTACAAGCGCTCCTGTGCATACTGGACATGGCTTCTTTATTCATTAAAGTAACCGCAGTAGCAGTGAGATCAGATTTTATTGCAACATAAGTAGTTGTAGATAAGTTATCATTAGGCTAATGATTAGGCACATGGAATTATGCACATGAAAAGACTGTTAAGATGGCAGATTTAGTCTTATTAGTTAACTCTCATTATCATTAAATTATAATGGCAAAATCATTCACGTTGCAGTAATGGTAAGGTCTCGGATGGAAAAAAAGGAAAATTGTGAAAAAATGACAGGCCGTGGAGGAAAAATGACAGTAAAGAAGGCGGCATGGGCCATCGGGTGGAAACTAACACGGTGGGGTATGACAGAGTGAAAAGAGGAAGGCTGCCATGATGCAGGATGGATGATTGTAGGATAGGGGTGTTGAAGGGAAGTCGGCGTGGTGTCAGAGAGCACCTGCTCGTGGTCTGCGGTACACTCCATTTAACATTACAGCACTGCGAATTTGTCAGAGGGACCCAGGCAGAAGAGCTGTTAACTGTTATTTCAAGCTGTCAGCTTGGATCTGTGTCACACAGTGCCTCACAGGGCTCCCCTGTTTGTGACACAGGAAAAGAAGAGTGTAGGTGGTACGGAAGGAGGGTGAGACCTACAGAAGAAAAGAATCAGCATTACTATGAATAAGAGAGCCCCACTCTGCTGCTGTCACTTTTGAAAATAAAGTAAATAACAGCATTATTAAACCTAAATACCGTACTACTAATACTAAAAGTGTTGGCTAGCTAACCCGATTTTAACCCTGAGAAGAAATATTTTCTTTCTTGTATATACTGCTGGGGAAATTGTTTAGTAAGTGTGAAGACCTTCAAGGTTTCATATTTCTGAATGAGAATTTTTCAAGCCAAACAAATAGAATAATGAAATAGGATCTACAAAGGATTCTATGTGTTCTGTATGATAAATTCAAGCTTTTTTTTTTTAAAGTAAAAATGCCATAGGAGTGTGATAAATGCATGTCCTTGTATATAGGAAAAAAGATAAGACTGAATAAACACATATAGGAATTATGATCACCTTCAATTCCTTTTCATCTATTCCACCCTGCAGATAGTTTGTGACAAAAATAGCATTTACCTTAAAGCACATAGCAACAGTGTGCAAAATGTCACAAGCTACACGATCAGACATGGATCGTGAAAACAAAATGATTTGTCAGATTTTTCCAATTACATGTGTAAATTTTTAAATAGCTGCCATTTGATGAAAGCGATTAGTATCGAAATGATCTTAGGAAAGGGCACAAGGGCTCGGTAGTCTTAAAATAAACCAGTACAGTGTTGTTCAATTACATCTTCTATTAGAAGTGGCCAAACATTTTATGTTTTTAACAGCTGCAAAATGGAACACATTGTGCAAATGGGGATAAAAGGGGAAAAGGTTAGGCTCACGCGGGCTCCGTTCAAAAGCATCCACAGTGTTGGACACAGTGTAGCAAACATGAAAAGGAAAAAGCAGTGCTTGAGCGAAAAGTTCAAAAGTTCCTGAATACTGTCTCGCCACAGGGTCAACTACTGTCAAGTTTTCTATGAGGGCATGTTTTTTTTTTTTTTTTAGCCATTTTAACAGTTAGAGTTTCTGTGACCGCAACAGAGCTGAACAGATTAGCATCTTTGAGAGCATGCTCTACATGTGAAGTAATATGAGATCATCTAAGTCACTTTCTTAGTCATACCCAGTGACTTAAATCTACAGTACTCATATACTACAGATGCCTGTGATGAGCTTGATTAATAACAAATGAGTAGCAGCTGCAGAAATCAGTTTGGTTTTGCATTAATTTGGAATGTGGTTGTAACCTGTGATGGAGTTTTGTAACCCTTCAACTCAAACAGCATACATGTATAATACAGAGGCGTGTGGATGTTAAGGCCCTGTCCACACCTATGCAGGTATTTTGGTAAATCTTTCTGGGTGGAGATTTTCAGAAACTCACTGGACAAGAAGAACGGAGACATTATCTTGCAACATCACAGGTGTGTGACTTTACCTCCTTTTTTGAAGTCAGACTGTTCTGACTTCAAAAAAGGAAGTCAGAACAAGGAAGGAAGTTTGTAATCTTTTGATTGACCAGTATTTTTATTGGGGTAGCATTATGTCACCACCTGTTGCTTTTGTCATGCTCTTCATAGTGCATAACATTTTTTTGTGTGTGTTTTATGTGTGGACAGAGTTATTGTTCAAAACCAAAAAAAATCCACATATATGTGTGGACATAGCCTAATCTGCAAGAAAATCAAGGCACTGGTGCTAGCACTGCTAATGTTAGCCTTCTTTCAAATTTATCTTGCTTTGTGTGAGTGCAATATTCTGGCATGTGTGTTGTTTTATATTATTCAGCTAGTCTTATATTGTTGTTTCTCATGTTTAATCATCTAGTACATTATGTGTCTGTATCTTTTCCAAAACAAATCTAATAAATTATCAGTCACACAAGTAAGATGAGGTTACTAATAAGTTGCTGGGTTAAGCACAGGATCACTGTTGTTTAAAATTTAATTGGGGGCTTTTTGTTTCTTGCGGCTGCTGTTCTTTCTCCTTGCTGCTTTCAAAGTGCTCTGTGTCCTTGGCTCATAGGTACTTCACATATTCATAGTTAGCTTGGATGATTGAAATTCATTTGTCACTTCCAAGTTTATTTCAAAGCCAGTAAAGACAAAATGAGTGGTCAAATCTCATCATTGATATCTAGAGCCAGCAAACCTTTTTTGTTGGCATTAAAAAGCTATCACTGGGAATGCAGTGTCAGTTCTGCGACTGAAAGCCGTGGAGCAATTTAGTGCGATTCATTAGCAAAAATGTAGTCGGAGAAGAGGAAAGTTCTTTGTGTGATCTACTAGCAGTGTGCTAATTTATATACAAAGATGCAGTCAGTTCCCTTCAGTAGTTGCTTACCAGGAGCAGTGCAAATTAGCAGATGAGGGAGTACAAGGGCACAAATGATGTCCTATCAAAGATAATACTATATAAGCACAGGTTTTATACATATGTTTCTTCTGAATACAGTGTGGCAAGATAAATGAGAGGATGCTGAAGAAGAATCAGCATCTTTGGGGTTTGATATGAGGATAAACTCTTCTGATAGAAATTGTTGGGGACTGTGTGACGTATGGAGGACTGAAGTGAAGAGCAGGATTTATCCAGAGAAAAGCCGCATCATTACAAGCTATTCTGCCACATAAACAGCTGACCTGTACAGTGTATAGAAAAACACCAAACATTAGTTACTGTCAGATGACAAGCTGTCTGTGTGCTCATGAAAATCCTGTGCAAAGTGCATAAATGTTCACATTGCTCTGGTTTTGTTGTTGTTTTTTGTTTTGTTTTTTATTGAAAGGCTGTGTGAGGTGCAGATACTAATTAAAGTCAATATTACAAATTGCAAGAATCAGATAATAATCTGACACACTAATGCAGCTGCATTACAGAAACTTTGAATTTGTAATGTAGTGCTCTGAGAGAGTGATAACAAACCTGCATTGAAAGCTCTGTGTGTACACTGCTGAGAAAAAAATGAGCAGAGACGTATTAAGTAAGTAAAATATGCATGTAGAAATGTGACTAAAACCAATCAGTTTAGTTCTGGTTGGTTCCATTAAAATATTTGTACTATTATTAAACAACAGAGAAGGACTGTCTGTGAAGGTTCTCAGTCATCCAGGTCATTGTAGTCTAAGGAGCTTGTAAAGAAAAGCGTCTGGACTTTTTAAGTTTCTTGAAGACTCTTCACCTCTCATCTGAGAAGCTTCTTCAGTTCTAAGAGCAATTAGTGGGAGAGTCCCAGATTTTTAAGCCCTATTGGGAGTGTTCCTAAGAGGGTCCTGGACCCCCTATTGTGATTGCCTAATCACACAAGCCAAGGTGTTAAAACGGGTGTGGGTCACAATCATTTCAGTTTCAGGTGAACCCATTGTGAGACCTTGCCCCACTCTATCATGTGATTTACTAAGAACAAATGACCCAAGATGTGAGTGGGCGTTAAGGCGTCTGGGAAGGGATCTCAAAACTGGATTGTAGATGGCAGACAGTTGGTGTCATAAGCCACCACCTCTGTTCAAAGATCGTCGTTCACAGTGGACATAGATAGCTTCTTTCACTCCTTTCAAACCATCTGTCTTCTCTGTCCAAAATGTGGACATTGGCATCTTCAAAAGAGTGACCTGTCTCCTTTAGATGCAGATGAACAGCCGAGTCTTGTCCCGTCGAGGTGGCTCTTCTATGTTGTGCCATGCGTTTATGAAGTGGCTGTTTGTTTGGTTTCTGCAATGTAGAGGTCTGAGCATTCCTCGATACAATGCACAGCATACACTATGTTGAGAAGGACTCAGCTCCAAACATGGAGGGTGAGGACTGAGTGACAGGTTACAGGATAGGGCCAAAGTTTTTAGTATTGTGCTCACAGCTGTCTACCCATGACAATTACGTATGCATTCTCATGACATTGCCCTCCTAATAGATAAACACTCCTATACTACTATCCCACAAACGAAATATTGTGCTTTTTCTCAGTGTCACATTTAGTGTTAAATTGCAAGCTGCAAACCTTAGTAAATCACATTTGTATGATTCATTTAAATATTCTCCTCCCAAAGATTTGTGCTGTCAAAGGGAAACTCCTACACATGCATATGCAATGATACCTGTGCCCATGGTTTTCAGTTGCAAAGCTGTGTTTCTTCATTAAATCCAGACAGTAGTTCTATAATGCCAAAAAGAAGCTCTGGTGCAGACTGTTAAAAAAAAATCTGGCCCATGGACACAGTTATTTTTGCACTTGACCTCATTACAAATGTATTTGTGGGAGTTTTGCTTTCAGAGAGCCACAGGATAGCCACAATACAAGAAGAAAAGTGAGGAGATGGATCTGCAGTGTTTTAAATTGTTAAACTATAGAAATCGGTCCAAAACGAACACAAGTGCAGTGATACAGCTCTGCAACAACACAAATCACTTTCAAGTAGATTTTCTTTTCTTCTTTCAGATCTGTAATATAAATTTTTGAAAAGTTTGTCACGTCCCCAAAATTAATGGGGCTCAGAATGATCAAAAGTGTTTTTATAAATGCCTGACTCCTACAATATAAATACCTGGCATTATATGGCATACAGGGGAAAAAACAACAACAAAAAAACCAACAGTAATAACAACAAGCACTCTAAGATTGCAAACCTCTGCCAAGGGAGGTCACTCTCTGGGCAGCAATTACTTTTAAGGGAATTGTGTTGTATTTTGTATATAATCATTTTTCTTTGTACTGCGCCACAAACTTCTCAAAATGTCTTTAAAAGGAACAAAGTGCAGGCTTTTGTCATAGACATAATTTTGAGTATAATTATTTTTATTTTTGTGGGTATGGTACCTTTGGAGTATCCATTTCATTGTTCAGTAAAATCATTTTAAATGTTTAATAATAAATATAAAGTAAAAACATTGTTGATTACAAGTCCACTCCCCTCCCCCCCAAAAACAAAATAAAACATATTCAGGAACATTGTACATGTATCCACATTTCTATGCATTTTAACAGTTATAACCTGTTACTGTAATGCACATAACTTTAACCTTTAGATTACTCTATTGACCTTAAAAAGAGGTTAGTGTCAAATGTGATATATTTTAAATCTATATAGAGTACTTTCTATATGTTGAGCACACTTGTAAGAATCATAGTTTTTAAGTAATAAGGATTTTTTTGAAGTTAGTTGAAGACCTTGGTGGATGTAAGCCTAATTTAATGGGTTGTTAACAGGACGTCACTCTACACCCCTACAAAGTGTCTATTACATTTATTAGAAACGGCTCGAGCTATCGTGTTTCCAGACAAGATGACAGAATGTGATGCGCATGATAACCTTCTTCCCAGGAGGAGGTGATGACAACAACAACAAAAATGAACCGAAAACAATGGCAGTGTGAACACATGTGACACAGTTTCTCTGTAACTTCAATAGCTGGATGGATCATGATTTGATGTAATTAATAGTTTGTTCTTTTCTGCAGACTTGCACAGTGGAGTAGTTTGCAATACAGCAGCCGTCCTCTGGATGATACAGCTACAACTCTGATGTTGTCTCTGTGTAAAGCGAGAGAAATCAAAAATCACCTGAGTACAAGTTAGGGACAGAGATGGCATCAAAGTTAGAGAGAAAATGTGCAACTATGTGACAACAAAAGTGGAGAGACACTTCCAAGGACGCTGGAGCTGTTTGGAGTAAGACGGTCAGACTTTACATGTTCTTAAAAATTGTATGTAAACTTGCCACTGTGTTGAAATAGCCTTAGAAACAAATGACAACTCAAACATATGCCTGCACATTTACATCCACTGCATCCAAGGCCCCCTACTAGAAGTAAGCGGATCAATCTAAAAATGGATACTATTGATACCAATGCTGGTATTAGTATTGGATTGATAATTGTGTAATAGGTTCGTTACTTCACACAGCACTACCCCCCTACTATGAGGCCTTGACTACAGTGGAAATATTGTCTATGGGAAAAGATGCTTAAGATTAGAAGAAAAAGTCCAAACAATCCAGACAAAGATCAGTTTTTATGGTTCATGGAAAGCTGAGCCACAATACCATTTTCTGATTTACTGTCAACCACAAATCTTCGATTTCAGTCCCGTAGCCTCCATCATTTAAAAAGTTCCTGGGAAATCCATCTATTGTTTAAAGCAGGAATGACACAGCTTCCCAGATCACGTGCCAAAAACTGGATCAAAGTCAAATGCACCTTTTATGAAGAGTGCTGAATACAAAGGCAAGCGCTGCAGCCAACATGAAAATGTTGAGTAAATACAGTAAGAACAAGTCCAGGGAATCTGATGAATGGCAGCTTTAAAGAACCTCAAAATCAATACCCAATTGAAGCAAGCCAGCATTTGTCACAGCAAATGCTCTTCAGAGACCCGTTGATGGCTCTCGGTTTGTTTTGCGTAGAGAATAAATTAATTGAAAACATTTCCATTTATTAAACGACACAGTTAACAGGACAAATGGAATTTCCAGAAACACTCTGAGCAAAATGGAAAAAACCCCAAAAACTTTCCTTGTCAGGCTTAGGTTGATGGACACTTGCATTACCTAAACTGATCTGTCGAAAAGACAAATCAAACACAGGACTGGTTGTCACGAGATTCTAAAAAAAAGAAAACCAAGAGGGACTCAAGAACACAAGGAATATTGGGTTGAGTAAGATGGTGTGTACCCGAATCTCTAGTCTGCCGTTACCTTGGAGACAGGACACAGGAAGAAACGTATATGCACACATACATGCACCCTCAGTCACATCAGAGAAAGTGCACCAAAAGTAGAAAGAGAGGGCAGAGGAGGGGGCAGTCCACAGTCTGACATTTCAAGTTGAGTTCCTGCTACAGCGTGGAAATGTCATATTACTCGGCCAGACACATCTATCAAAGTCAGGGAGAGTTTTCCAACAGTGGACAGTAAAAGAATTATCACTTCATTACATCACCCTCGGCGACTTTCTCTCTTCACTCGGCCCGTCTTCTTTTGTATTTGCAAACCCTTTTTCCTCCCTCTCTCCTCTTTTTTAAAAGATTAAACTCAACCTTACGCAAATGGAAAATGCTGCCAAGCGCTATGTTTTCCCCCATTTTCCCAGTGTATTTAGTGGATAGAATATCACTTGTGAAACACAGAAATTCAATCTGAGAGCCCCAGAAGAGTTTCTAGTACTTTTTTGTAAAAGAAACACTGATGTCTGGGCGCAGGAGAAGTGGAAGAAAAGATGGAAAAGCAGTGGGAGCTACACTGTGGTCAGGTGCACACAAACATGCGTGCACACACATATTTTTGCCCTCGGGGTAGTCCAAAATGTCAAGAAACACACACCACGCTGTCAGTCACTGACTCAAAATGGATGTATAAAGTATGAAACAGCAGCTCTCTCCCTGCGAGATGTGCTGCCACAGCATCTAGAGCACAGCAGTGGCCCTACGGCTAGCAAATAGTCATCACAAAGTGGAGCTGCAGGACTCAAGCACTCCTCCAACAGTCATCACCGCACCCTGAGCCAACCTCCCCCCTCCACTTCCTGCAATCATTATGGCCGGGTTAGCTGCTTAAAGGCCATGTGCTTCATTTGGAATAGACAAAAAAAAAAAAAGCTTCCCCGGACACGATGCTGAATTATTGCTGAGGAAATGCTGTGCCTGATGCTCTGCCCAAAGGCAGAAAATGTGATGTTCTGCAGAGGGGTAGACCACCAAGAGCAGTGCTGATAGCAGGGGAAAGTGAGGCAGAGAGAGTGAAGGAAAGACACGACCGAGTCGATGAAGAAAATAAAATATAATTACATTTCAAAGGCAGATTTCAAGAAAGTCCAAACATCTCTCTTTTTCTGTCTGAAATATTGCTATAAACACGTGTTCAGCGTGTCAGCGATTTCTTTTACTTGCAGTCTGCTTTAGAAGGAAGTAAAAATGATTAAAAGTACAAAGTTGGTTCAAAGTTCTACCTTTTAAAAAATCACATCGAATCTTGGCCAAGAAAGAAATACATATGGTACATTCAAGAACTGGTAAAGCACATGTTCCATATACCGAATCCTCACCAATGTGGACTGTGGACTTGATACCAGCAATCCAATTTGGTTGCTGTCTTCATGAGGGTTTTGTGTGGTTTCTGCTGAGAAATCCCATTCCTAAAAATGTTGGAGCATGCTAGCTTGAGTTCAGTCAAATGCATCATGTTAAGTTGCTGCAGAAGTTTTCTGTTTTACCTTCATTTTGATTTGATTTTAAATTCGGAACCCTCCCTTCTGGTGCTGGACTGAATGCTCACATTACCGATTCTCTACAGTGGGATGAATGGATAGTCGGGCAGGAAGGTGATCAAAAACATCCCAAAAGCCTCTGAATGTGGGACTTTCTTATTCTGTAAAGCTGCACCTATGACCCCTGTGGTGGTCACAGGTGGGCTCCAATGCCTTGATGGAAGATTTTGCAATTTATGTTTAATTCATAAATACAAGAAAGCCCACAGGTGCTGTGTTCTTTACAGTGCTGTGTGTGAATTATTTAAAATTACTATAGATCCACAGTCAGTGTTTTATCGAAGATTTTTCCTTTCATCAAACAAGTGAGCCCTTCTTGTCAAAATAGTTCCCTATCAAGTCTTTATGCCCAGGTGCTGGTTGCACTGAATGAAAATATAGCACATCTATAACTGCTGCTAAGGGATTATTCCACCTTTTCCTGTTTTGTTGGACAGAAAGTTTTTGCAGCTTTATTTATTGGATCCAGAAATAGAAAAGTGAATTCATAAATCAACCTTCAGCAATCATTGGATTAAAGTTGTACATGCACGGATTATTGAAAAGTCTCAAAAAGATTATCTGTTTTCTGGAGTGCTCACATATGAAGTGCATTTCCTTATTCTTGCATCACTCTTGGCTCATCCGTAAGGTTCAGTCTTACAGGTGTATGAGATTTGAAGCTAACTATCAGTATTTTAATAAAGTTGGAAGAACCACCCTTAACTTTTAACCTTTTCCACTAGTATCTACACAGGTCGGCTTGGCTCAACAACTTGCTTTTTAGGGTTTTCCATAAGGTGGTAGTCCCTTGTACCAGGTACCTTTTTCGTACCTACCCAGCTGGGATTCAGCGTGACATTTTTGAGACCCAACAACGAGTGAAATGGAAGCTAACACAGTGGTCCCTGAGTCTGATAAAAAGCCATGTACCGAGAAACAGGTATACCATCGCCTTGGCATCCTCCATTGTTGTGGCGTTCATACAAATGACATCACCTGAATTTCAGCTGTGTTGGTAAAACCACCCCAGGTAGAGCATGTCATCATCTAATCGGAAGGTTGGTGGTGCGATCTCCTAGCTGCTCAAGTCTGCATGCCTAATATAATCAGGCAAGATACTAACCCAAGTTGCTCTCCATTGCACCCATCATTGTGTCAATGAGTGTGAATGTTAGATAGAAAGCACTTGCATAGAAAAACCATAGAAAAAGTGGTTGTATGAATGGGTGGGAATGGGAGGCATGTTGTATAAAACGTTTTGAGTGCTCAGAGTACAAAAAAGCACTTTATAAGAACAAGTTTACCCTTTACATTAGGTGTTAATCGGTTGTAAAGGAAAACGAAAGAGTTGAGTAGGTACTAGTTGAAAAGGGTTTTTTATATATATATATATATATATATATATAAATTCCCCTCTCGTCCCTGCGGGCAGTCTGTCCTCAAACTCGGGTCCTCTACCAGAGGCCTGGGAGCATGAGGGTCCTGCGCAGTATCTTAGATGTTCCCAGGACTGCGCTCTTCTGGACAGAGATCTCCGATGTTGTTCCCGGGATCTACTGGAGCCACTCGCCTAGCTTGGGAGTCACTTCACCTTGTGCTCTGATTACCACGGGGACCACTGTTATCTTCATGCTCCACATCTTCTCCAGCTCTTATCTGAGCCCTTGTTTCTTCTCTAGTTTCTCATGTTCCTTCTTCCTGATGTTGCGGTCATTCGGTATCGCTATGTCTATCACTATGGCTGTCTTCTTCTGCTTGTCTACCACCACTATGTCCACTTGGTTAGCCACCACCATTTTGTCCGTCTGTATCTGTCCCACAGGATCTTACCTCGGTCATCCTCCACCACCCTAGGGGGGTGTCTCCCATTTTGACCTCGGGACTTCCAGACCATACTCGGCACAGATGTTTCTGTACACTATGCCGGCCATTTGATTATGGCGTCCCATGTATGCCCTGCCTGCTAGCATCTTGCACCCTGCTGTTATGTGTTGGATCGTCTCAGGGGCATCTTTACACAGCCTGCACCTGGGGCCTTGCCTGGTGTGATAGACCCCAGCCTCTATGGATCTTGTGCTCAGAAGTTGTTCCTTTGCTGCCATGATTAGTGCCTCTGTGCTGTCTTTCAGTCCAGCTTTGTCCAGCCACTGGCAGGACATTTGGATGTCAGCCACTTCCTCTGTCTGCCGGTGGTACATACTGTGCAGGGTATATGTAGCTTTATGTCAAAGTCTTGCAAAAAGAGTTAACAGCCAGAGAGTCACATCAAAGAGCAGTGAGTGAGGCGTCCCTACACAAAGTCCCAGCAAACTTTTAGACTCTTTTGCTGAACCTATAGATACTATTGCTTTGGATGCAATTTGGCATTTCCTCATGTTTGATCTTTTGCAGGCAGAGAAGAGAGCACCATTTGTGAAAATAGCTATGACTATATAATCAGATAAACTGATTTCCTGCTTTCCTTTTACAGCAAAAGAGACTCAAAAACACTCTTTATGCTGCATCACTGATGAGCTGTTTACAGTCAAACTTCAGGAGCTTCATGCTCCTAATGCAAAGAGATGGTAAAGAACTCATAATACTGACTCACTGGCTTTTGAAAACTTTCGATCTGAAATACGGTAAGATCACTTTTGATGATATCATAGAAAGGAGCAACACATTTTGCAAGGATGAGCAGTAAGGAAGACTTTTGGCCAGTTTTACATTTGACATTTGAAAACTAAAGAAACAGTACAAATGCATTTGTTCCACTTACAGTCTTCTAAAACTGTTTCTGTCTGCAACAAACAATGACACAGATTAATCGCCACTTCTGCAATTGATTGAAAGAATGAGCGACTATCATTTTAAAATAATGAAAGACCAAGTTAAACTACTGTCTGATTTAGAGTTGCTGAAAGTGTTTATTTGTTTTGTCGTTCAGGCTTTGTCAAAATATTTAGGTTTGAAATAAAGTCTGATTATTTTTCATCTGAGTAAAAGAACCATCATATAACTTTGAAACTCTTTGGAGGTCAACTCTTGTTAAGCTAAGTTTGGATTCCTGATTTGTACTCGTTGTGCTAACAAATAAGAATGCTGTTATGAAACTGCATGAGGGTAGTCTGTCAGTGCGCCCACCAGTGTGTGAATGTGTGTGTGAATGGGTGGATGACTGAAAGTGTAAAG